>NC_142673.1:15188612-15488612 GCF_964200805.1 Pocillopora damicornis | reverse complement strand
ATTGTTTTTGCTTTTTCTCTTTTGTCGTCTCGTAGTTCGAGGACTTACCGACTTCCTTTTAATCCACCACCCTCTGAAATATTCTTTAATTCGGTAAGTGGACAGAGACTGTCGACCTTGTCACATTTCATGAGTCACTACCGTTCGATTTTAGAGGTAGTGACAGGTTCTAGGTCATTGGTGACAAACTTAGAGACGATCAAAAACGAAAAATTTATTAAAGGTTTAGAAAGGAAACGCGCATCTTGGCACGGGCGAGGACCTCCCTCGCGCGTGCCGGTCTAAAAATATCTTTTTTAAAATTTTTTCGGAAGTGCTTTACGCAGCCCACTATTTAAAGGAAGAATATATACGTTCTGAAAATTTTACGGGAAACGTCACAGTTCATTAGGAATAAAATATTAACACTGAAATCGATGGTCGAATATTCATTTTGGGAAAACGCTGTCCAATGTACAAATTGCCGGTTGGTTATGGATATTTTGACAATTTATATGTACCCTACACATGAACAAGTGCGTCGCACATTTTGCCTTTTTGACACAATTATCTGCACTCGCCTCCCAACATATGGTAACCTGAATGTAGGCTGGCTAATTTGGTTTTATCGATTGAGTTGATAGCCTAAATTGGCCACCGTAAATAGTTTCTATAGCTGACGTTTCGAGCGTCAGCCCTACGTTAAAGCGAATTATTCGCTCTGATAAAGGGCCAACGCTCTAAAAGTCAGCTTTAGAACTCTTTGCGGTGGTTAATTTACATGATCAACTCAGATGATCGAACCAAATTATATTGTAATGTCTCCAACCACAGTTTCTTTAGAAACTTACCTTCTTGATTCATTTGAACGTAGGCTGGAAAGGAAAAAATGAAAACGGAAATGACGATTTTTGTTATCTTTATGACAGACCCTACCACCCAAAGGAGAGCCAGGAAATCCGGGACGACAGGGATTACCAGGCGTCCCTGGATTTTCAGTAAGTATTATCGTGTGCATGTTTATCTTATGTTCGCCTCGAGGCAGTCATTAATGGAAAGCCTTGCACGAGAGGAGAAGTGCGCAAAAATAAAATTGGAATCTGTCTACTCACACGAATACGCAAACTGAAAAAAAATTTACGCCTGTTGTGAAGGTGTATTATGATTATAATCAGACATTTATTCTTCATCCGTTTCTGATGGCGAACTTTTTACCTAAGAGATAATTTGCTTCCTTCGTCAGAAGGAATGACGAAAGGCTAACGTTAGCTCTTTAAACCTTTTACGATGGTTATTTTACATTATCAACACAGTAAATAAAAACAAAATGATCTTGTAATACCCCCACCGACGCAGCACCGCAGTTTTTTCAAAAACTTCCCCTCGTTTCATGTGAAAGCTTTCCTTCGACGCCTCGTTACTGTGGGCAAAGAAACAACTGTGATGGTTCAGGTTCCCAAATGTCTAAGGCCTGGTTTCCATATAGTCAGCCGGATCGTCTCGATCGCCTCGGTTTTCAAGACGACTTAAAGAAATCTGTCTTTGAATATAAATTGTGATACCATCTTTTACCTTGGGAGCCTACACTATGATGCATCTTTGAATCCGATGCTTCATCTTTGGATTAGATTTAATAAACAAAAAAAAAAAAAGAAAAAATTTGCAAACAACTAGATATAATTACGCCTTGCGCGCTTTCCCAAGAAGACGACTGCCACACAAGCCAGCGAGATTTCCTTTGTAGGCATGTCAATCAGATGAAGCCTAGATCCCAAGCGTTCTCGACTTGCTTTAGCCTGGGCCCCTTGTGGGCCTTGACACCATCTCGCCAAGTAAGTAAGGTGTGGTCTCTCGCTCACTTCGTCTCAGAATTTGTGCGCGCAACGGGGCTAAGAGAACGCAAGTGAAGAGGCTACTACCGAGGAATTTAAGTTGGTCTTGAAGCAGTTACAGTCTTTATTATGACTAAATTTGTAAAACGACCTTAAGTAAAACAGCCCTTAGCGTCTGTAGTGGTTAAAATGTTTCCTTTTTTTTTACAGGGTTCACCTGGTGACCCCGGAAGTCCAGGTGTTATTGGAAAACCGGTATGATAACATTTCGGATGGAGATAACTAAAACTGAATTATGGGAAGAAGACAAAAAAACGCAGTAGCGCTTTATGATCGATTACTTTTAAGCTTAGCGCTTGTTTACAGCAAATAGGAATTAAAGTTAGCTTCTTAATTTTCTACTTTCTTTCTTTTACATTCACTAACGTTTTGAAATTGCGATATACTGGATCTTGAGTTCAGCAAATATATCTCCCACACGTATGCAACATTTCAAACTATAACTAGTTGGTATAATATGCCAATTAACTAGTAAATCATTCACGGCGTAAGTATCAAACGTGCGGAGAAATCTTCTGACCTCCATTTTTTCCATTTATAGGGGAATATCGGATCTCAAGGAGGCAAGGGGCCCCCGGGTCCTCCCGGAGGTGCAGGTCCGTCGGGTATTACACTTATCGGGGTAAGTGCTGAGTAGCTGGTATGAAAAACGATTTTTCTGCTTTTTGTACTTTGCAGGATTAATTCTACTTTTGAGGTCGATCCATGCTCCATGGAGATCACACTGATCACATGCGTAAGAACAAGTCTTACCTCATCGTTGAGTGAAAAATTCATTTTCAGTGAGGCTCTGCCGTCCAAGCGGAAAATGTTTCGCTAATATATTATCGCGTCTGGTGTCATGGATAACATTCCACAACACCATAGTAGATTTCTCAAGGAACTGACGTTGTTTTGTTACCTCAACTTGCTTTATCAAAAGTTTGTTTTATTTTTTTTTCGCGTGTTCGCGTCACGGACTTGCCCTGTCGCTCGATTCCATTCTTGGTTCTCAGATTCTCTTCAATCAAATATTTTGATTCAGTCTGAACAGTCAGTTGATCATCATCACATGTAAGCTCACAAACTTGCCTGAGATTTCCCTATCGACAGGCTTAAAATTCCTTGCTCTGTATTAATATCTATACAGTGAATAGCGCAGTAGGTTTTGTAAGCACATCCACTGGATAGCGTTTCCATAATGTAAAGCGTTATCCACCCTTTGAAAATTTGGGTCAAGGCTGATGACAGGTTATCGTCATTGGGTGTTACTGTGTCGTCACGCAACTTTTCCTTCTTATGGTTTGAATCTTGCGTGATGAGTGACAAGTGAAAGAAATAGTATTCAGCTATTTTAGGGAATGTTTAAAGCTACTCTTGTCTATTGTTTGATTAGGCACCAGCAGGAACACTCTTGTCACAGGATGAAATTGACCAGATCGTGCAAATTTGGCAATCTATGCAGCGACAAAAGGTTTGTCAACATTCTTCAGTCCCACAGAGGGGGGCTGGTTTTATGTCAATGTGTCGCACCATATAGAGCGTTTTTCGATTGAGTGTCGTTAGAAAAAAAATCAAATTTATCATACGGCCAATCAGAAGAAAGGAAGATACCCTGAAGAGCCAATGAGAACTCAAAGTAAAAACCAGCAAACCGCCTAAAGCGCGGGAAAAAATGCGAATGACCAAGACGCGATTGGGTTAAGTTTTAACTACGATCGATAGTAGCGCGAGTTTTCTGGACCAATCATAAAGCGAAGAAAAATGTAACCAAAACAATCCCGGCTCATTTTCGACACTCAGTTGGAAAAAGCTACATTTGAATATATTAATTTCTTTTGAAACCGCGTGATGTCTTTGTTGTCAGGAAAGGTAAGTTTTTCATTGGACCTTGTTAACAATCATGTTTTTACAGCTCTCTAAGCTCACATACTGACCTATTTTCACAAAACCAATCTCAAGGCGTAGAAGCGCACAATTTTTTAGGATTTTTAATAACTAAAGGCGGTCTGACTTCGTCTCTCTCTTATGTTTCATGCACTACTTATATCAATAGCAGAGATTGTTATTAAAAGTTAAAGGATATTGTTTGGAAGTATCGCGGTGCTCAAAGCGTTC
The DNA here is from genome assembly GCF_964200805.1 of Pocillopora damicornis. Lineage (NCBI taxonomy): Eukaryota > Metazoa > Cnidaria > Anthozoa > Scleractinia > Pocilloporidae > Pocillopora > Pocillopora damicornis. The sequence continues at coordinate 15,484,644 of NC_142673.1, read as the reverse complement.
TAATCTTCTTTACGTTCGAACAACTAGTAATTTCTGTCTAACAGGTGAACAAGGTGCAGCTGCTAGAAAAAAATTCCTCTGATATAAAAACAAACGTAAAAAATGGAACGAAACTACCACCTGGTGAAATTTGTTACGAATTTTTCTTATCTTTGAAGGGAACTTATGGAAGGATAGGTGCCGCAGGTCTTCCAGGAGAGCCGGGAGAAACTGGTAACCAGGTAGGGCCTAAGTATCAAATTTACACGCGATTTGGACTACTATTCGTTTGATGAGCTACGTTCGTGTTCTTTAAGTTACGGGAAAAAAATCCACCAATATCCTGTTTTTGTTAATCTTGCCATCACCTAAGCGTAATTTTGTGTTACCCGTGAATGGGTAAAAAATGTCCTTGTTTTTCTGCCTAATCTATGTCATGTTTATATCATTTTTAATAGACATAGTATAAATTTGTTCAATGCCGTAGTTAGTTCATGAAATTTCCTCTGACGTAGACGAGCGTCTTGATGTTCCATTATGATATGTTTTGTGTCCAAAAAAGGACACACGTGGACACTGTTTGCGATTTAAATCTCTGCTTGTTTCCAGGGCCTTCAAGGAGAACGCGGACCCCGTGGTGCTAAGGGAAATCAAGGAGAACAGGTGGGTTGTGTGTATGACACGAGGGGATATTCCGTTGACAAGTTTGTAATGCAACACTAAGTTGACTGGAGGCAGTTAGAGTGCATTTCGGTTGAATGTTATTAAACTAAAATCTAAATGATCACGAAGCCCATTGAAACAAAGGAGAGTATCACATGGGGCAAGACTGAATTAAAAGGAAGTCTCCCTGAAGCGCAAGAAAACGCGACAGGCCAAATCCCGGTTGATTTAACCGTTAGATCTGATTGATTAAAAAAGAGGAGTTACCGTAATTTCCGGTCGTTTACCCGCACGGCCGATTACCCGCACCGGCCGATTATTGCATACGGCGAAAAAAAAAGTCACCAGATTACCCGCACTGGTGGATAACCCGCACGTTGTTATTCAACTTTTTGGTGGCGAAAACGTGACATTAAGGTGATACATTTCATTCTTTTAAAAGTTGTCTGATCCAACTTTCGAAAACTTCGAAGCGTCTTTGTCGAGTTTAAAGGTCAAAGAAATTCAGACGCGTGCACAATTCTGTGTCAATATTAGCATGTACTTTATTGATAAGATTATGCAGTAAAAACACTAGCGGCCCATGCCCAAACCTCAACGTTTCATACTTGACAGAATGCGAATTTGTGGCCACATTTTGTGCGAGCGATCGTTCAGCGCCATGTTGATTTGTTGAAAAAAAGCTGGGTGAGTATTAAAAGTTGAATTATAAAGTACTGTCGGCGATTTCTGAAAAAATCGACATCTCCGGTTCTATTGGGCCTAACAAGTCCCTTAAAACGGGAAATTTCTCTTTAGCTCAAGCTAGTGTTAAATGGAAATTTGTTACTGATGCGCCGGATATCTTTGGATAATTTTTGTCACCATCAAGGTTTTGTTTTCACGCGTGCCGATAATAATTAATTTTGTTCGTCGCGCAACTAATTATGCGTGAAATAAACTCGAGTCGGCATCATGTTTTCGTGCCGCTTTGCGGCACTATTAACACAATAAAATTTACTTGAGAGGTGGAAACGCATGTTGGTGATATTTTTTTTTTCAATTCAACTACCACTGGATTTTAAAATTGTCACATAACCCGCACCTCCCTATTACCCGCAGTCGCGCGCGTTTAATGCAAAATCAACAGATTACCCGCGGGTAAACGACCGGAAATTACGGTAGTTTTCTGGACCTATCACAATTATGTTTAACACTCGGTTGAAAATTGTTTTAACGCACTGCAAGCGGAATTGGGCGAAACATCATCCACATTGGTTCTTAAGGTTGTCCCGCAATTTTCCATGAAATGGCAAAAGGACAGCTGCGAAGTAGACCAGCCTGAGTGTCGAGTGAACAAATTTACTTAGGGGCAGACGTCTGTTTTAGTTCCCCTGTTTAATTTTCACCGAAATTGTTTATAGGTCATCTCTTGAGCGCACATCTTTCTGGTCAATTTACTGGTGAAAAATTGCGCATTTGGTATGGTCGAGTTGGGTACCACGAATGTTAAGTTCTATGCTGATCAGCCTTTTAATCTTATCTTAACCATCCCTCTCATTATTGAACGATGCAGCGCCTGTTCGGGGCAGGGAAGTTACTTTCGCTGCGATGTTTGAATTAAGAAAATTCTGAATTTGATGTGTGTTGCAGCTCGTCGTTGTAAGAATTCCTCTTTCAATCAGACTTCACTAGTCTAGGGTGAGTTTGCCCTCTAACGGTTGGGATTGTTTGTTTCTAGGGTATCACAGGTGATGTCGGACCGACAGGAGACCCAGGGAGACCTGGAAAGGACGTAAGTATCTTACCTTCAATAAGCTTGCGTTCAATAAGATGAATGTTGTTGTAAATTATACATAGTTGACTTCCTTTTGAGGCATTTTACTTTTTGCCACAAAATATGCTATTAAAACATTTTGAAGAAGATCATTTAGACGACTGCGTTACATGGCAACAGCACAGCACGCCAGGCAGTAAAAATTGAGTGATCGAAACAATTTAACAGCTGCAGGCTTCTCTTCTGAGTGTTGTAAAACAGAAACCAAGGAAGACGGAACGAGGTAGTAGTAAAATAAAAATGAAAATGCTGCAAGGAGTTTATAAGAACTTAAGCTAAAAACAAATAAACTTGCAGAAGCAAGGTTCAAAGGGGGTAACCAACAAGAAGCCGTTTAGACCGCAGGAAAATCGTGTATGGACTCGAAAAATATAAAGAAAGTAGTAAGGACCCAAGTTTTTTTTTTCACGTTTTGGGGTCAAAGACGCCTATGGCCCCAAACCGTAAAAAACACAGGTACGCATCCATCCTAGCAAAATTTTGGGATTAGTACTCCTTTCTTGGTGGGTCCGGATCGTACCCGGTTTTTCCTTCTGTTAAAACGGCCTTCAAGTGGCGATGTTGTAGTTTTTTGTCTGATCGGTTTAGGAGTTGGCACGAGTTTTATAACAGTTACGAAACAAAAAGAGGCAAAACCAATGCAGATCCGGACTACTTTTCTCACTCACTTGGAAATTTGCTGGTGGAGTAACACATGATCGTGGACATACCTTACTACATTTCATAATCAACTTTTTAATAATCAGCATTGAAGTCTCATTTTACATTTCTGAGAATCCACTATTACATGTTTATTATTACCAACACAACATTTGATATCTCTGAGAAATATGTCAATATACACTCTTGGCTCCCTTTGTGTCTTCCTTTAATGGGTTTACTTTGACCGTGAATCAAATGAGTAAAAATTTTAAGCATCAGATATGGCCGTGAAGGAGAACGGTGGGAGCAACTTCAGAATACCCCGCAACTTATTTACATGTCATTGAATAAGAATAGCGTCTATTGTGTTATGCCTCGATCTTCAAAGCCTCCCGACACATGTAAATGAGTTGCGGGGTATTCTGAAGTTTAGCCGAACGGTGTTTGTTCAAAGCCTTCCACGTCGACATCAACATCACATTCCTCGTCTGTGGAGCTCTTTCCTTCTAGAGCGACGCTCCTCGGACAATCCATACTCTCGAGACCTTTTTCCATGAAGAGAACGTCAGTGTCATAAACGAATGTAAAACTGTGTTTGAGATCTTTGTTGTGTTGAGGTAGAGGCAAGCTATCGAGCATGATGCTGTCTGTGTGGTACCCCTCGTTTTGGCTACCTTCAGTTTCGTCACCTTCCATTGCGACTTTTGTAAAACTATTCAGATCGTCTTGTGGACGTGTCATGTCTTGCAGGTACCCCAAATAACCAATTTCTCCACTGAGCAGCTGGTTTTGAAGACGGAGCTCTTCAAGATCGTCCGCATATTCCGCAACCCTCTCCTTTGCCGTTTTTATATACACGGCTGTTTCTCTTAAGATTCCGGACCGTGATAGTTTCTTGTTGTCTGATGCCAGAGATGGCACTGATTTGCGAAGGCTTTCGAAGCAACCTCGAATAACGCCTCTCCTTTGTTGTTCCAGTGCATTGTGATGCGCTCTCTTTCCTAGAGAATTTCTCGATTTCGGTTTCGTGGGAGTCTGTGTCTTCCTTTTTGAAAGGAATTTGTTTTGCTGCATGTGAGGTGAACAAGACTCCATACTTTTGGTGCATTCATTCATAACTTAAACCGCACCGTTTGCTGCAGAGAGAGATGCGATAAACAAGTGGAATAATGCGACTTCTTGCAAGTTATGCAAAATCGTGCGTTTTGCAAGTCAACTTGCACGTTTGCACGAGATTTTAGTTTGCTAATTAGGTCTTAATTGCGTTTTGAATTACAGATTGATTTCGAGCGCAAAATTCAGGATAAACATTATCTGTCCTTAACTGCTCTCAAAAATCCAGGATGGATTATTTACGTTTTTTTTTAAAATAATTTTTCGATGGAAAGGTTTGCATAATAAATTTCAAACGAAATACTCAACTGAAACGTTATGAAAATAGAGAACTTGGCACGAGGATTCCTCGAGCTTTAAACGAAGAGTAGCACTGGTGACTGAATCTTTGACAACATGGCGGACATTTATATGCCTCAATTTTGCTGTCTTAAAATTTCGTTGGAAAAAATGGCCTTCTTGAGAAGAAACACATGATTCTGTTCATGAAAGAACCGGTGCAATGTTAGAAATTTAAAAAACATGGCTGCCTGTACCCCAATATGTTGAGAAGGTGATGGTGTGTGGAAAATATCTCTGCATCTTTGAGGGGAATTCGGTCGATATCTTACATTTGTTAACCTGAATTGATAACTGGTAAAATTTCCGCACAACGGCCCCATGCTACATTATGCATTCAGTTCTTGCCATTGGGAAAACAGATTTGTTTTACAATAGTATAGGGCTGTGCGGAAATTTTACTCAAATCTTCCCCAGATACGGAAATTTTACGAGGTGCCTGTGTTCATGAGTTAAGAAAATTTGTTGTTGAATGCTACGTGGCAGTGATCACCTACAGATATTATAAACATGGAATGGATTAGTTCTTTGGCTATCTTCAGGTGTATTAAGATTAAATTAAAGAAGGGAATCTAAATTTTTTTGTAAATTAAAGGCTCAAGTGGAGTATGTAAAGTTTCATGACTGATTTAAAATCATGAATTGCGTGTGCAACTTTTACAATGTTTTTTTTCCATTATACTCTCAACAAAATAATTTTCCTGCACTTCCTTGTACATCTTTGTTGCACATTACAAAAAATAAAACTGTTGTTAAAATGATTAAAACTATCTTTTGCTTAATTTGATTATTTTATGCTATAATTTTCACAAATACCAAGAGTTTTTTTTTTGCAATAGTTTAAAAATAAACATTTAATTAAAATTTTTCTTATTGTTTTGTGTGTATTTACAGATTTTTATACCATTGTATATATATAGATTTTTATAGTATTGTTTGATATTTAGATAGCATGTATATTCTTACTGTCGTTATTATTATTAGTAGTATTATTTATATTTATTTTTGTATTATGCATTGTATTTATTTTAGGATCCTATTCACTAGGGCTCCTATTTATAGCAGAGCCATACATTCTGATGGGACTACCCTGGTGTTGGGATTGTTATTTATTTATTTTAAATAAAGGTGTCATTCATTAACATGTTTTAGTTATTTTGTAAGGCCTAAATTTCAACAAAGTGCCATACAAAAATTGGATATTACACTCCATGTGATTTATTCATGCAATTGTCTTTGATCAAGATTGAGGTTTTCTGTGCTGCATACAGAAAAGTGAAAAACACAGAAATGATCTGAGAACTTTTTTGTTTCTACATGTTTGACTTTACCGCTTTTTTCAGGGACCAGAAGGTTCCGTTGGTGATCCAGGACCTGTGGGACTATCAGGAGAAAAGGTGAGACTTTCTTCGCTGCATACAGCTGTATATGGATGGAGTTGATGGATTAGGGAAAGAAATGGAAAATCCTTATTAGGATTTTCTAAGGTCACTTCAGAATGTCTGCTCAAAAATATGATTCAGATGAATGAAAAAATACTGTAGAAACTGTGTGCTTACTTAGAGTAAAATGTAAATCTAAGCTAGGCAGTATCTCTTATGTGGGGCAAAGTTGTCACAATGGATGGCAACTTGTTCAGGGCAAAACCTTCAGTTACCTCTGGGCAAGGTTGACAGTTGTTGTATAGAAGCAGATAGTTTTTTGGTATCAAGTTTTCTAAACAAGTCTTCTTAAAGGCATCTGGAATTGGAGACTGAATAGCAGAGTATCTTGCAGAGCAAATAATGAAGGTCACTGACTCCCTGTTTATGTTTACAACCCTCTAATTGTAATACGTGAATTTTCTGAAGGAATTACTTTCTGAAATGCATAGAAAACATTCACTCTGAGTTGCCCGCTGCTACCATGAATTTATCAAATGAATGCTAAATCACTAGACTTATTTCCTGAATGGATTCAAGGAGTGCGCTATGAGGCATGCTAATTTTTCATTTTAATCTTCAGTATAGCACATGGCAGTGTATGAATAGGAATTTCATGTTTGAATGATAATATTACTGCCAGTTAGTGTGCATTATTGTATTAGGTGGGTGTTATTATTCAGATCTCTTTAAAAAAGCAGAAAAATTGGAATATTATCAAAAGCTGATTGATATTTTTGCCTTTTTTTATCCAGGGAGATCAAGGCCCAAGGGGTATGTTTGGTATGATGGGACGAAAGGGTACAAGGGTAGGTATATCTTTATTTGTTTGAACAATAAATAAAATCTTGGTCATATTTTCAGGATTTCATGCTGCAACCATTTTGGTTGCTACATTTAGTTAGAAAGAAACCTGGGGCTAAATTTAGTTGAGGTTGCACTTATGACAACCTTGGGCAGCAGTGACAAGCCCTAATTATGGGGGGGGGGGGGGGGTCAGAGGGCTCTCCTGGGCATAGGTATTTTTAGCAACTGTTTTTGCCACATAATTTTTTCTTGTGTTTCCTCTGACCACCTTTGTGGTTTGAAAACTATAGACAGAATTGAGAAGTACATCCTAAGATTTTCTTTGTTCTCAGTATTCATTGTATTATCTTTTTACTTAGCATTTCTATCTTTTAAGGAAGTTGTTTTCTCTTTGATAAATTTTCACTATCTTAGCTGTTTCTGTTTTGTAGGGGAAAAGAGGCAAGCAAGGTGCAAAAGGACCAGCTGGCTTGCAGGGTGAAAAGGTATAGTCTATCTTTTATACATATACATGTAAGACACAACTTTGTTACCCAAGGGATTCACTTTTTGTTGTGTTTGTATGAGCAAAGTAGCTCTTGATTTATTGATTACACATTCTTCAACAATTACAGAAGGTCTGTATGAACCACATTGTTACTTTGAAATTTAACAAGCTTGGACAATTTAGCAGGGAGTGTATCTCCCTTTGTGAGGAAAAGTTTTTTGGCAATGACGCTTGGAGATTTGTTTGCATTTATATGTGTAAAGGAATGTCAACACTGGAAAAGAGCAATATCTTTTCTGATTGCGCTCCCATAAATTAAAATTCGTTAGTGTCTCTAAATAGAAATTTGTTTAATTGGTTTTTCTCTTTTGCAAGGGGGAACAAGGAGCACCAGGACCCAATGGAATAAATGGTGCTATGGTATGTTCAAATGGGATTGGTTGAATATGAAAATAAAATAAAATTATAGCGTGATAACATTTTTTACCTTAACTCTTAGCAGCTCTCTCAAACAATAATAAATTGTGTAAACTATTTATTCTGTTCATACCATTTGAATAGAAAAACCATAAATGGGACTCACCTATACCCCGAATAGAAACATCTGTGGTACACCTCTCTCATTGTGTGATGATTGTTGCGATGCATGACTGTTGAAATTGCCTTTATTTTTACATATGGGGAAAAATGCCCTGTTGCTGTACCAATAATAAGGGCTTGCTCCCAGACTTTTCTTAGGAAATGTTTCCATTATGAAAATGGTCTTACTTCGTCTGAAATTCTACTCATTCTGGAAATTCTCTAGGGAAGAATATTCCAACAAAAAAAGCAACAACAACAACTATGTGTGATTTTTATCCCAAACAGAAATTGCACAATTTTGCTTGCAATCTGAAACATCCTCATTCTCTCACTAACTTTAGTTGGTATAATTTATGCCCTATATGTATCTAGTATATTATTTAATTCTGTATATACTGTCAGAGTCAGGTTAATACTTACAGGAATTTGAATATTGGAACTATTAATGAAAATGATATATTTTACTACTGAATGCTCCTATGTGCATCATGCAGGGTCAGCCTGGTAGGAAGGGAGCAAGAGGACCAATGGGTGATCCAGGCTCAAAGGTAGGTTCATCCAAATTTAACTTTGGAAAGCATCAAGTTGTTTATAGTCTAGGATCCTTAAAAGAACATCTCATGCAAAGGTGTTGGATCCATATAGAAAATAATGGAATAATATACAATGTTACTTAAAAAAATATGTAATAGCTGTTGAGAATTCTTTTCACTGTAGTATTTTATAGGCTGTTTTATGAATTCTTCAATACATGCACAATTATGGTGAGATGGCAAACGAAGAATTGATCCCTTCCTCGGTTTTTCCTTGCGGGGAAGGGTGTGGCTACACATAGGCTTATCTTAACCTTTTGTTTTACTGTTGTGTTACACAGGGTTTACCAGGACCAATAGGTCCTCCAGGACCTCGAGGGCCTAAGGTAGAGTGAAAATTAGTATATTAGTTATGTTTATCCTTTAACTTCCATGATCTACTCTGTAATTCTCCCTACTCTAAGTTATATGTTTCCCTATAAATAAGACAAAAGAATATGGTCTTGTATCAGAATAAGACTCTCCAGCTGATAGGCTAGTCTGATTTCATAAACTGTTTGCAAGATCACATATACCGGTAAATGGAATTGTGAGGTAAAGTTAAATGTCAATCACGTCTAGGAGTTAAAGGGCTAATTAATTAATAAATCAAATGATTAATTAATAGAATAGTAAGATAATTGTTCAGTAAATGGCAATAACTAAGCTTTTTACGAACATGTAATGCAACAAATTGAGATGTCATGGCATTTTTCTCAGGGAGCTGTTGGGACACCTGGACAGCAAGGCGTCAGTGGAGCAAGAGGACCAAGGGTGTGTATTCTACCCTTCATGTATTAATGTGTATATCAAAGATTGCAATAATATGTTTTAGTTTCTATTGATTTACACTCCCTTAACCTGTCGATGTTTTCAGTTACCAGGATGAATAGGAAAAATTTCAAAGAAAAAAATTGCTGTAGATATTGCTTATTTGTCATTGTGTGTACAGTGGTCAAGTTGTAAGCCATCATTATCACACCACTTTCCCTCTCAGCTTACCATTTCTTAAAATTAAATATGTATATGGAATCTTTAAGACAGGTGATAATAGCCATTACAATAACTTGTCATAATAAACAGATGAAAATTAAAGTTGTTTAAAACATTATGAGGCGAGGAAAATTTTGATTTCCATCATACAAATGTACCAGTAATTGTATGTACATCTCTTGCTCTTTACAAAAGAATAAGACATCTGACATGAAAATGAGCTATGGAAAACTGTTGTGAAATTTATCATCACTTATAGTGACTTGATTTAATTTAAATATTTCCTTGGTCATCTATGATCAGAGCCCGTTTTATTTAATCTTTTTAATGTGTATGTTTATTAGTTTGTTTGTTTGTTTTTCAGGGTGACCCTGGTATAGATGGCCCTTCAGGTGAAATGGGTCCACCTGTAAGTTACAAATCAACTTTACTCTTCCTTGATTGTTGCTGTGATAGTCCTGATAGAAAATCAGATAACTTAAGTTGCTGGAGAACATACTCTTTTCATGTTATGAAGGAAACTTAGGGTTTGCTAAATTTTGTCTTAGGGTGCACCAGGAGCTCAAGGAACCCAGGGAGTGCGAGGGAATCCTGGAAATCCTGTAAGTACCAAGATTAGGATTGAATCTTTGTAATGATTATTTTGAAATTGGAAATTCTTTTCAAAATGATTTCTCTATTTCAGGTGAATGTACACATAATAGCTTACTGCAGTGATGTTTAATTTACTGTTTTACTTTTGACAGGGTATGCCTGGACCTGATGGAGCTCCTGGTGAAAAAGGCGAAACTGTAAGTCTACCAAATAGACGTTTTGTTACTTTATATTTCCTGATTTTTTTTTTAAAGTATGACTTTGTATCTTGGGGCAGAATAATCAGTTAAACAATGGATATGTACTTGTGTAAGAGTATTATTAGTATGTTTGAAGTGATTGATTCATCTGGACAGTTCTGATTGTTAACAAAATTCGCTCAATGTTTTTACCAGTCTGCCAAGTCAATTACAGTTTCTTTTTGGTGAACTAGATAATTATGGGGTTTGAGAAATATCCTCATACAAACATGTAAATGCTAAATCAATTAAAAAATATGCCAACATGAGAAAAAATAAATTTATGAATGTAATTTGAAGCTTTTCTGTGACTCCATCACCTCTCTCAAGGTTTATCTCTTAAAGTAAGATCAATTAAGTACAGATCCAATGGGTAGTGTCAATGCAAGATAATTCTTTATTCTGCAGGGACCACCAGGCCCGCCAGGAGCTCAGGGGCCACAAGGAGACCTGGGACCAAAAGTAAGATAGCATTTCAATGGATTTTTCTTTTAGATAATCCCATGATTTCAATAACAATTTTAGGTATGCTCTTTGAACATAACCTGATGTTGTCCACATAATTGTTATGCAAATCCCTAATTATGAGGTCTACAAGCAAGATTCAACAACTGAAAGTGAATAAATCTCTCCCATTCATGTCTTAAGGTTATATTCTTTTTGGTACTCTTGTGATAACTGTTATGATTATATATTGTTCTTGAATGGTTGAAGTTAAGAAGGAGCTCCCAACCTAAATTGCAGCACATTTGTCTCAATTTTTGATTCTAGGACCCTTTGGTAATTTTAGTTTCTTTGGTAACTATTTTCTTGTACTAATTTTGTTATGCTGTAGGGTGTAACTGGACCAACAGGAAGGAAAGGACAGAGAGGAGTGGCTGTAAGTATCCTATGAACTAAAAAAAAAATAACTTACAAATGTACTTATAATTTTCTAAAATAGCTGGTTACAGGGCAGTTGGCACCTCTCGTGGCCTCTTAATGTCCTCTATTAAGAATTTGTTCTCAGGATTCATAGGAGCATAGCTGCATTTTCCTCTGGTGGGATGGACTTACTATTGAAACACCTTCTACAGTGTAATGGCCAACTTCAACCTTGAAGTGTACCTAGACAACTTCAAGCTTATTTTCTCTTCATCAAAGATTTAAAAGATACTAATGGATTGTTTAGTGTACATATATTTACTGTGTATGAACATTAATTTCTGAGTTACTTGAGGCCATTGAAACTAAAGTAGGTACACTGAGACTGATAGCTGTGGTTCTCTTGCTTCTGTAAACTTGCCTCAGTAAACTTAGAGAAAGGTCATATCTATTTTGAGGTCTTGTCATGACAGGGTTAGCATGAGTGTCTCGTCATCTTTTGTTTGATAGGGTGAGAGAGGAGTGGCTGGGGTCAAAGGATTTCCAGGCCTACCAGGAGACAGGGTAAGCAGTACAGTTTATCACACTACCTTCTCTCCCCTCCCTCTTGTAAAATGACAGTGTTAGTATGAATAGTCATTTAACAGAGTGTAGGTGGACTCACTTAGTTTAATTGAAATATTTAAAGTTGCTGTTGGTCTCTTTTCCCTTCTCAGTTTTTCTTGTTTCCAATTTTCTAAGTTTGACAAAAATCAATTTGATGCTCTTCAGCTTCTAGCAAAAGTTTACTTAAACAACCAAAATTTAAATTAAATTTGTATACAAAATGAATGGTATCAAATTAAAAAGACTCTATTTGTCAAGTTGAACATGGAAGTGGTACTCACAATCCTAAAGAGAGAAGGGTGTTTGAAATGTACCTTTTCATTCCCAAGTTCTTGATATCAACGCTCCATACTGCCTGCTATATATTTTGTTGTTATTGTTTCCCTGAGAATTTGGTGTTGTGTCTTGACCTCTTTCTTCTACAGCATTTGATATTTTTCTTTCTTCTCATCACCTTCCAGCATGACAGTTTGTGTTGATATTGCTGGGAGATAATACTTTATAATTTGTCACTTTTTGGATAGAAAGGATTATGAAGATTCACATTAAATTTCACCATCACTCAAAGCAGGATTTTTGTTGGTTGCATTTATCAAGAGCACAAAGCATTATGGCTAATCCCTTTAATTTACATCTTCATTAGATTTTGACAAGTAATGATTTATTTGTAATCCATTACAGGGAACTGCTGGCCTTCCTGGAGACCCTGGTGTCCCTGGGCCCCCTGGGGCTCCTGTGAGTTACTTTTATCTTTAAATCAATTGGTGCTTTCTTTTTTTTCTTTTTTTTGCTCCTTCATTTGTGCTAATTTGGCAATCATTGTCAGTTTTATTCTCCTTGAGTGAGCACCCATCACAAGTAGTTGCTGCATTCTTCAATTCATTTCAAACTTTCTTGTTGTAGGGTTGAGTGTTTTGATCTGTGTCATGTGTCTCCGCTATTAGATGCTTTATAGAATCATGAATAGCTAATGAAATTGCTAGTTTGGTGTTGAACACCAGAATCTACTTGCCATTGAAATGCACGCATCTGCCCTTAAGTGCATTGAATAACCCCATTGGAATGACAATTCATTGGTTATTGTTAGTTAATGTGGTGCATTTCCTTCATCCAGTTTTTTTTCTTAAACATCACATTCATTTTTGCCAGAATTAATGTAACGTTTTGTGCAATTTTCATTTGTTTTCTTTTTTCTTTCCCTTTTTCTTCTTTTTTTTATGTTAAATCAGGGTGAAGTAGGAATGCAAGGGCCTCCAGGTGGCCCTGGACCTGTTGGACCAAAGGTGATTTTTCAAAACAAACTAAAATACTGTTAAAGCCCTAAAAGCAGTCAGCCTCTCTTAACTTGCCAGTGGCTGTGGTCTGCAAATTATAAAGTGGCAAGTGATAGAAGTAGACATGGATTACTTCTCTCAATTGGCCTGGAAGGATTAAGGCAAGATTTTCCAGCCAGATAACAGTGGATGAACAGTTGTAAAGTACTTAAGCCACTGTTGGGATAAAAGAAGCACCATCTCAATTAAGCCTTTGTTTTTTTTGGCTCTTGTGGAAGGTTATGGACTATGTTATGCCCATCACTGTTGTTCTTTTACACTGCTAGTTGATCAGGGGTTTAAGTTTTGAAGTAGATAGCACTGTAAAGGAGGCAGCTAACGAAAGGTAGATCTTTACTCTATAGTGGCTAATTTGAGAGAAAATAGGTGGTGATTTTGCTTCACATAGACAGCAAATTTTGCCAGATACTGCCTCTTTTTGAAACACCCACATATGTTTGTATGTGCACTCTAGAAAACACCTTGTGGATTATGCCTTTTTCCTTTTTTTGAGTGTATGTGTATTGTGTGGTAGCATTAATTATCAGTCAGAAGTTCATTCCCAAAGAGTGTTTTCTTAGTAGAGTGTTAGTGTTTATGGAAAACAAGGCACAGGGGATGCTTCATGTCATGTCAGATCAAATGCAAACTAATTGTTCTTTCCCTTGTTTCTTTCCAGGGAGTCATGGGTACTCAAGGGTTACCTGGAATGCCAGGAATGAAAGGTTCAAAGGTGGGTGCTATGAATGATAAGTGATAAGTCAGTCAATGTCAGATGTGCAAGGAAAGCAATAAAAAATGAGGTATGCTCTATTTGAGAAAAATCCATAAACATTTACAATGGTGACTTTTTATTGTAGGGAAGTACAGGCAGAACTGGAAGAAGGGGATCTAAAGGTCCCAGAGGAGACAAGGTCTGTTCTCAAGCTACAAGATGCCTCTTTTATAGTTGTTAATATGTTTGTGAGGCAGTCTTCTGTAATTTTTTCATGGGCAGAAGCTATCTGGGGGGCTTGGCCAAGCACATTTCAATTTAAGCAAATAAAGCACTGAGCAATAACAAGTGTAAAAATAAACAAAGTCTTGAAGATTAGAATTTGTAACCATAGTTGAGCAACAAAGAAACACTGAGTGAGCCAAAATACTGACAAACTGACATAATGTATCAATCAAAATATCTTTTGCATTTGAAGACACTGGTGTGGCTGTGCAATGCATAGACATTTATTCTTTATTCTTCTGTTGTGAAGGACATTGGATAGAAGAGTGAATAATAAATGAATACATACAGAGTGGTGATATCCCTGCATCTTTCTTACAATTTTTTTGTTTTAATCATTTTGTTGCAGTTATTATTTGATAATTTTCTGGGAGAATTAACACATGTCAGTCAAATAAATCAGGCATAGAAGTTTGTTGCTTTTTTGAAAAAAATTTGAACACTTTCCAGTAAAAAGTTTTTTTCATTGTCAGCTTTCCTTTTGGAACAAAATTGGGACAAAATAGCACTCCTTGTGCTGGGAAAATTTTGCTCGAAAAAGCTCACATTTCAGCCAAACTTTTACTCCAACTTTCAGAGAAAGTTGCAAGAACAAAGAACAAAATCTGTGCATTTTGCTTGACTGACTTTTGCTCTATGCAATTTACACATGCACGCAAAATGGCAACTGACATTTTGCTTTTGTCTAGGGTGAGGCAGGGCCACTGGGTGAGAGGGGAGGTCCAGGCCCCAGAGTAAGTAGTTATTGTTCATTTGTTGTATACTGCTTTGCATTTGTTTATCTCACCAGGTAATTGTCTGCAATGAGTTTTTTTTTTTTTATATTTGTAATTTTAAACCTTTCTTATCTTCATTTCAGGGCCCAAGAGGATCAAAAGGAAGTACTGGTTCCCCTGGTAGAGATGGGTTACCTGTAAGAAAATGTTTTCTTTGAATTTCAAGATTAGACTCTGGCTTGATGGTGCCTGCTTAAATTTGATTTTTACTGATGGCTTTGGACTTCATCATCTTATTTTTACAGTTATGTGATTGTTTTAAAGTGTCAACAATGTTAAGTGCTTTCTGTTGAAGTGACTAAACTTTTTGGGTGGGAATCATCAAACTCAAGATTTCAAATAGCTATAAGCTCAATTAAATTCTTACCAGTGTGTCATTTTCTGGTTATCAACATAGTTGGTTGGCAAGGTTCATAGCCTGTTCCTTACCATAAACTTTCTTGGACTAAAAAGTAATTGGCAAGCTCAGAACAAATTACAGGATCTAAGACTGTGATTTTCTCTTAGGGCTTCCAAGGAAATGCTGGTACCCCAGGAAGCCAAGGAGCACCTGTAAGTACTGTAAACATTCAGCATCATCACTTTCTCCTTAACTCTCCCTCCCTTCCCTCCTGCCCTTATTCCCCCCTCCCCTCCTCTTCCCTCTTCCCTCTCTCCCTCCCCTCCTCTTCCCTCTTCCCTCTCTCCCTCCCCTCCTCCCCCTCCCCTCCTCCCCCTCCCCCTCCCCTCCTCCCCCTCCCCTCCTCCCCCTCCCATACTCCTCTAAGGTTGATAGCAAATGATATCCGGAGTTTGAGTAGCCAATCAGGGCATGCCTTTAGTGCAATCCACTGTTTTAGTGATTATCTATACCAGTGCATTTTTTGTCAGAACAGAGTCTGATTTGATTTCTACTAGTTTCAGGCACTGGTGGCTTTCAGAGATCAAAGAAAGAGAAATCAGCACATACAATTTTTTTAATATCCTTACATATTTTAAACTGATTTTAGGGTGTGGCTGGGTCTCAAGGACTTCCTGGACAGATGGGAATGAGAGGATCTCCGGTATGTACCCCCCCTGTATCAACAACACATCAGTAAAGTAAATATATCTTTACCATGTGCGTGCTTCTATTGTTTACTATTTATTTTCAAAATGTCTTCCTATGGTGATGTCTGTGGAGGCTATTGTAGTCAGGTAGATGTGAAGGCTTTTTGATCGGGGATTCAATGAGTACTCTCAGATAAAGGAATTTCATCTTGGTTATTGTTTTGATTATAATATTTAAGATCAGTGTCAAGGAAGTTCTCTAACCCATCCTTTTTTTGATGACTGAAAAATAAATTTAAATTCTAAACCTTAAAATCTCCCTCCCCACCTTCGAACCTTTATGAGACTTTGTTTAAATAAGGTGACACGGGACAGCTTTCACTGATAACCCTGTGGCCCTCACGACTACTTTTATGGAGGTAAAAATTGTAGTAATTAAAGAGATAAAATTTTATTAAGTGGCACTGTATTTAGCGGTCACTCTGTATTAGTCCCGAAATTTTCTCCCCTTAATTACTACGATTTTTACCTGCCCTTGACTGAGACCCAACGGCCTGTTTGTATAGTCCTCCACTTGTATTAAACGGTCACTTAGAGCGTAACGATTCAAACAAAACTAAGAATAATTTCTCATGTAAAATTTATTCCATGTTTATCTCCCAGAATCAGTATTAGTACTTTGAGTTCCAAGTTCCTCAACGCATTGCAGACTATCTTTCTTGTTTAGACTGTAAGGACAAATATTACGCACGAACATCACTCAAGTCACTTACTAGACAACCTGTTTTAAACGGTCATTGTTTCATTCCCCGTGAGTGACAGCGTAAGGCAAGTTTGACTGTCGTATCCCCGGACATGTTGGGGTGTTGAATAATAATTTATCATCTAATAAATTTGCATTCCTATGCATTTGCTTAAATGTTTTTTTCTATGAAAAGTTGGGTGGTAGTTTTCATTACAAGTATCATGTTTCTTTTTTCATATTATGTTTATGCCTTAGGGTCCTCAAGGGAAACAGGGAGAGACTGGACCCGATGGAGAGCGGGGACCCCAGGTATTTCATGTCCTTGTTTGTTTTTCAGGTGTCTTTATCCCCCTGTGTAATTAAGCGATAGATTCCACGTTGCGGTACCTCAGTTCAAAAATAAACCCAGATAAGGTAGAAATATAGTATGCCGAAAATTGACATACGAGCCACAGCGGAGTGTGTCAACTATTCCACCTCTTATTAATGGAAGTGTAAATGGTGATGCAAACAAAACTTTTTGAAAAAAGTTTCTTTAATCTGTCAGTGTGGTACAAAGAACAAAGAATCGTGTGGCTAACTAGAATTACAATTTTAGGCCGTCAAATTTGCGTCTTGATCTACTAGTCTACGACCGAGCTCAACACTGACTTTTAGTGAACAGGACGCTTTACATTTGAACTTATTGCATGGCCTGACTGCTCTGTGACTCAGTGGTATTGCAGTAATTCGGAGCACGAAATTCAAATGTCCTAAGTCAAAACACTGACTTTTAGTGTACAGGACGCTTTACATTTGAATTCATTGCATGGCCTGACTGGTCTGTGACTCAGTGGTATTGCAGTACGTCGGAGCACGAAATTCAAATGTCCTAAGTTAAAACCCTCGCCGGAGACTCAGATTGCAAGATTGAGCTACACCCGTGAAAAAATATATATACCATGTATCCATATTCGATAACCCAACTCAAAATGTACCATCTTTCTTTATCCTAAGTTTAAACCTCTTTCCTTCTCCTTTGTTAGGGTGACCCGGGTCCAGGCGGCAGCGAGGGACCCCCGGGTCCTCAAGGTCCCATGGTAGGTCATCAGACAGTCCTTAATTTTTTTCGTTTTTTGTGTGAATAATGGGATTTGCTTGCCACTTGATCAGCTTCTGTGTATATTCGTAACTCTACTCAAAGCGCCAATTTCATTTTGTTTAAGTTAATGCAGAGAGGCAATTTTCACACTTATGATTAATGATGTTAGATTAAGCCCAGATATTTTCAAATACTAAAGAACTAGGAACTAGACTTTTCATAGGCTACAAAAAGGTTATTGGACTAGCCAGCCATTGTAATGATACTCTGTTAAAAAACGAATTTGTAGCACAAGCACCGACTTGAAATGTTCAGAGAGGGACAAACCTTTCAGTGCCTCCTTCCTGATCCCAGTTAGTAGAATGCTAGAGCCCTATGTAACCCTCCCTGTCGAGTTTCTGGGGGAACTCACTTCTTACTTGATTGGTTTCTTAGGGTCCATCGGGCTCAAGAGGTGCAGATGGAGAGAAAGGAGCACAAGGAAGACCGGTGGGTGTTAGAATGTTCTGCCTTTTGCGGAAGAAATATGTCATCAAAGGCAGTGTGGCCGAACGGTTGGGGAAGTGGGCTTGTAATCTGTTGGTTTCAGGTTCAAGACTTCCACTCTGCTAGTCACTGGATTTGTTCTTTGTTGCCCAGAGTTCAATTCCCTGGCTGCGCTTTGTATATAACCATCTGGTTTGCCTCTTGCCTATTGGGTTTTTTAAACACTGCTTATTCATCCAGTTATTCATTCATTTATTTATTTGTATAGGCCCTGAAAAGCCCATGGAGGAGTAGCCAATTTGGTATACATACACAAATTTGATGCTGATGCTCTCAATTCCCAATTCTTTTTATTTTTCCCAAGTACTCCCCCTCTAAAACTTCTCATTTGCTAAGCAATCGTCAATCCATGACTTCCTAATGTACAGGGTTGATTACAGGTCATTACAAATCGTACATTAACGCAAGCAAGGGTTAGGACATTATTGAACCTTAACCAACACAATGCGCTTTAATCATCTGAAATTTGACTCAATCATGTCGCTTCGAAGGATTTTTTTCTTGCATAATTTTGTGCCATTTCGTGATTTCCCTTGCTCATTGCTAATGGTGCCAAATGTTTTTCGATGTAATTGTCTCAAGATTGTATCATCATTTTCATTTTTTGATTCAGAGTGATGATTAAATAACCTTTTTACCGTTGTTTGCAGGGTTCGAGAGGAGTTAAGGGAAGAAAGGGGCAACCTGGACAGGATGGGCAAAAGGTAGATATTGGACAAAGTAAACGATTGGTTTTTATTGAATTTGAAACCTTGGAACATATCCAGGCGACTCCCAATAACTCGAAATGAAATCGGTCACCCAGAGCTTCATTAATCTTAATACTGTAATTTTCACTACAAAAACTCGAACCTTTAGAAACTCGAACCATCTTTGCCAATAGTCTTTTGTAAAATAAAATGATAATCAAAATTTGAAAATGAAAACAGTGTGATAAGTTACAAGTAAAAAGAGAGTGGGTGAGTTAAAAGAAGAAAACTCGCTGCGGATGCGTCGTTGTTTGAAATGTTGTTAAAGTTTCCCATCTCCGGTATCCTTTTAATTCTTCGCCCAAACATCACTTGCTATATGTTTGACTTGATTCCAGGGCCCCTCAGGCGACGCGGGAAGGAGCGGCAGAGATGGTGAAAACGTATGTTTTGTGCTGCAAATGAATAATGTTGTTAAAATGTGCCTATGTACCCCGGTTAAGTGATAAATAATAAATCATTAATGATAATAAGTGCATCCAATCATTTTTGTTTAAGCCTATTGTGATGGTTTCTCTTGTGTAACCTCTTCCATTAGCAACGTTTCTTTGGCACGCTTGAAAGGGACTGGGTTCTATTTACTCTGATTTGGCCATGCAGGACGCAATCCTCGCGCGATCCTTGCTTTATTGAAGCATGCGCATCTTGATAATCATTTACATAATTACTCTACTATCGAACAAAAGGGGTTAGTTTCTAAAGAAACTGTGGTGCTGCGTCGGTGGAAGGGTATAACAAGGGAATCTGGTATTAGTAATTGAGTTGGTAACGTAAATTGGCCACCTTAAAGAATTTCAAAGCTGATATTTCGAGCGTTAGCCTTCCGTCAGAGCAAGTGGATAAATACTCTACTTTTGTTCGATTTTGACAATACTGATTCTTTTTTTATTGAAATACAGGGACCCCGTGGATTGAATGGAGCAGGTGGTGATTTGGGCGGAATTGTGAGTTGATATCTTAAAGGATGGACACAGGTTTTTAGCCTATGACCCCTCCTGTTCTTTGTACTATGCTGTAACAAACTGGGCTATGGATCCACTGTGGAATGAGTTTCGTAGTGAACGATATTTCTTAGAGTATTTATGAGTCTGGGGCAAAGTTATTGATCGTGGTGGAACCAAAGCCCTCAGATTAAATTGGCAAATGCCGGTTCCCCCATGGATCCCATGTATTTGTCATTTTGCGGTTGTGGTCGCTGTTAAGAACTTTTAATCGACTGAAAGCTTCTGCCATAGATAAAATATAAGAAACTTTGTGAACTTAATGTGTAAATATCCAGTAAAGGGTGTTAAATGGTAGCCAGTGCTACAGGTGTTTAATGAATAAGGATGTTTGCCAGAAAGTCCTGTCGTTTTCTACTGGTCTTACTTTTTGTTCCAAATCAATAATATACATACGGTAACCGGTCAGGTCGCCTGAAACAAAAGTTATATCGCCTGAGATCTTATTGCGAGTAAACAGAAGAAACAATTACTTATTAGATCAGGCTTACAGACTGTAAATAGGTAATGACGTTGAAGGTCGTTAGGGTTACAGAGCTCATATCTCTCTGTACTGCTGTGTGATTTTTCACTTCTAGCGAATATACTCTTTCATGCTATGTTTGAAACATTTCGCGCCCTTTAGGGACTCCCAGGTGCACGGGGCGAAGCAGGACCACAAGGAAGACCAGGAATGATGGTGAGGAACGTTTTAAGAACTTCAGCTATGGTAGATAGCAGGGGCTTCAATCTTTTTTTTTTCCATGAGTGGCTGCCGGTGGCGGGGCAAATCCCGAATACTAACCTTTTCACAGGCTGAACCGACGGTGGTAAGAGGTTTCATAGGCGGTGGTAGACCGCCCGTTACCAGCTTTTATTGAAACTTGTGAATTAAAGTCATCACCAATGCCTTTCAAAGAAAAAAGATTGTAATGAAAAATGTCAAGAGGAGCTTCTGAGCAGTCACTTATACTGATTACCTGTAAACTGCGTGAAGCGCGGGAAAACGGGGGTGACTAAGTCACGTGTGGTTTTAGTTCCGACATATGGTTGGTTGAATGGATGGTGAGAAATTTTTGGACCAATCGCAGAGGGAAGTAAAGCGAAGCCTTTTAAATACCGAAATACTTGCACTTCTGTATTCATGATTCGTCTGACGCGAAATGAATTCCTGTCTAATGGGCTAATATGATGAGTTCGCGATTAATGCAAACATGAATCATAATTATATTTACATTATCTTCAAATTCAGTGACAGGTGTTACAAACGAATTTCTGTTTACATAATATAAAAGAGACTCTTTGGAAAGCGTTTATATTCCAGACATCACGTTTGTGACAACTTCAGAAATCAAAGGCTACTCGTCAGATTTCCATAAAATAATTCTGATGGCAGGGGCCAAGGTGTGGAAGAACTGACTTCAAATAAAAGCGTAAATTCAGAACAGATAAGGTTCTGAAGCATTGATAAAATTCTTCGGTAGATCAGAGCAATTTTAACCTTGTTATGGAAAATGTTCGTCGTGGTTTTTCAGATAAGGGACGTTGAATCGTTTGTCTTACGGTGAAGGCTATCAATTGTATTTATCGCGATGTCCCGATTGCCATACTACTAGCCTTAGTTTGGCGACGAAGTCGAAAGTTTACGTGTCACTGCAAAGTACCTTGGTTTGCTGTTAGTGGTGTGTTTGGCCCACTGTCATTGGTGCATTTGATTTTAACCCTATGATAGCATTTGATTTCTTCATTATGGTACTAGCTTATTGCCACTTAACCAACACTTGCACACAACTTCTCGATTCCAAGTATTTCAATAGATATTGTCCAGATAACTTTTAGAAATTTCATCGAATTGTAGTGGACCAACTCTTTTATTGTCATTCACAGGGATCCCAAGGAATGACTGGACCTGCTGGTAAAACTGGGGCCCAAGGAGCTGCAGTGAGTAAAACAGTGAATTACCAATTATTAGACGAAGTCGAGCAAAGTATCGTGTTTTACTAGCGGCAAAGAGATCAACTATCGAAATTGAAAGCTGGGACAAAGCAACCGACAGTTGAAAGAAGCGAACTGCCACATTCCCATTCAAGATTGGGAACCCAACAAGTTATAAGCAGTATTTACAGTCACTAGACGAAACCACAGAAGACAGACATCTCGGCATGTCAAATAATCTGTCACCACTATCTATTTAGATTTTGAAGGTTACATTTCATTCATGTTACATTTGATGAATTGAATGAACTTATCTCCTTGGGTTATAAATAGAGCTTGAATCGTCGGTGGCATCAACGTAGTATTAGAATTTAGATCTGTACATTGTTGTTGCTCTCTTTCGCCATTTTTGTTTTTCTGCTCTGTTGCTGGCAGGGTCCTGAGGGTCCAGTAGGAGCAACAGGACCGGCAGGAGAGAAGGGCAGTACCGTAAGTATCAAGTCGTTAACTGTGTTAACAACTTTATTATTGTCACTAAAAAGGTCTGGATACGAGACTGACTCGCAGGGCTGATAAGCGCCCCCCGCCTCCTCCTCCCCCCCTCGAACATGCAGAATGATTTACGGTATTGATACTCTTGCTGTGAAGTTTCCTTAGAGACTGCTAAAACAGGCATCCATACTGATAGCACTGTGTTGATGGTAAATAGGAGAGAAAAAAGGGCTTTTCTACCCTTTTACGCAAAGGGGCTAGGTCACGCTATAAGCTTGCGCACTGAGTTCTTCCAGTTGTACACTTATAGGCATCAAATTGCCGTTGAACTTTGTTAGAAACGACAAATGCAAAGAGCGTCATTGTAAAAACTGACGATTACAAGGTGTTTGTTTTGAATTGTCGGAAACACGGAGGCCAAGGTTACCAACGGCCCGTTGGTGCCACTTTTTTCTGTGTTCTAACTGTACATGCGTGAGTCGTGACCTAGCCCTAACCAGCGAGATATTCTCCACATGATGCCTTCTTCGTTCGGTTTTTTTAATAATTTCTTTTTTTAGGGACCAGATGGCGAGACTGGGCCTATTGGAGCCCCAGGGGGACCAGGAGCTGATGTAAGTGGACTCTTTGAAAATTAACCGTCAGTTTATTGTAAGAATGAACAAGAGAGCGGCAAGTCAGCATTATTAGTTTACGGTTGATCACGGAGTCAGAATTCTTGATTAGGATTAGCGTAAAAAAGGGGGGTGCGAGGATAGACGAGGAAATTTTTTATCAAATGCAATTCCCCATAGGAAAATAACTTGGGGCTCTCCTAGTTTCCATCCCACCAGAAAGAATTAATTGCGTAATTAACTTCAAAAAATTACACAGCAGCGCCACCACAAACAAATATGTAAATTGATGACCAAGTAGAAGTGGATACTATTGTTGCTTCTGATTGGATGAAAGGGTGGCGCTATTTTTACACACCAATTACAGAGCGAAGTAACGAAAAAACTGGTGCAATCTGGGATTACTTTCGACACGTATGTGCTCAAAAAACCGTTTACATTGGAATGCCCCACTGATTTTGGCCTTATGCATTTAATAACACATACCGCAGGGTTCCACTGGTATGCCTGGACCTGTTGGTGAACAAGGACCACGAGGCGAAAAGGTGAGTGAAAAAAAGGGAACATTAAAAATCAGAAACGACTGTTTCGTTGGTAAGCAATAAATTGAAATGTTTAGGAAATGAACCACACTGCCACGTGAAAGCTACATTTATTTTTGTTCTTAGGGAATTTAAAACTTTTAATAAGCCAGTGAAAGTGCAAAATATGTAGTCCAAAAATACATCAGTACCTGCCCTTAAGTCAGATGTGATAAGACTGTTATTTCACTATATAGGGAGACGCAGGGCAACCAGGAACGCCCGGGCGAGATGGTGCTCCCGGAGTTAGGGTAAGACCACGCGACTGATTGTCGAGTTCGTC
This sequence comes from Pocillopora damicornis, assembly GCF_964200805.1. Lineage (NCBI taxonomy): Eukaryota > Metazoa > Cnidaria > Anthozoa > Scleractinia > Pocilloporidae > Pocillopora > Pocillopora damicornis. The sequence goes on along the minus strand of NC_142673.1, from coordinate 15,460,803 downwards.
TTTTTTTCAACACTTATAATATATTCAGGTATCATTGTTATATTAGAGTGGTTTTTTTTTTCGCTAACCTTGACCTCCTGTTTTTACACCAGGGATCCTCTGGGGAGCCGGGAGTGGCTGGTCCTCCTGGACCACCAGGGCCAATGGTAAGTGGCAGATGAACCTTCCTCTTCTCCTTTATTAAACGACTAGATCATTGGCTCGAGGTTTCTATCACGTGATACGCGTCATAGTTGACGAGGGCAGAGCCCGAATGAACTATCGCACTCAAGAATCAAAAGTAAACAATCTCATGGTTGTAGAAATCAACTAGTCGTTCAAAACTTATCAACAAGACGGGTTCATGTTTTTTATTTTATTTTGTTTGCAACCGTACACTGTCGACTCAGTCTCTTTACTCACCCTCTGTCACAGAATAGATAGCTAGTTGCTCACCCAATCAGATCGAAGCATTTGTGTGAGAACTCAAGCAGACTTCTACTATCTAACATTGATATGCGGTTATGATTGGGTTTAGTATGCAACTTGGCTAATTAAAAGAGGATTTTCGAAAAAGAGCATGACAATAATCTTGTGATAGAGTAACCTTGAAGTGAGCGTTTGCAACTGTTTCTAATAATTACTACAGCAGTTTCACTACTCATTGGCTTGTTTTAGGGAGCTGCTGGCGGACGAGGACCAAGAGGTCAAACTGGACCTGTTGGAGACCAGGTGGGTGAATAATATGTCACCCAGTTTCACATTTGAAATTAGCGTAGCAAGGGCCCGCTTCTCGAAGGTCGCGATAACCGAAAGGGCCCGTAAAGCTGTTCTGTTTTCGTTCAAAATGGAGGTTTGAAAAGTTTTTAGAATTATACAGTAAAACTAGCAGCTGAAGAAACAAAATGGACTGGTTAGGACGCCAGAGCCTGCTTCTCTATTCTTTAAATTTTTATTTTAAAATATGGCTTTAAGCCCGTTAAGTTACAGGGACGTTCGAGGAACGGGCCTCAGGAGACCAACCTGTAGATTATAACGATAAGACCAGCATCCTCGTCCCGTCCCGTCCCGTCCCGACCTTGTTTTCCCAAATTAAATAAGCGAACGTGTTATCTAACTAAGATTCATTAGGACGGAGTAAGCTGCAACCAAAAGCTGCACGAGGTATTTCCAGGATTGAACGGACACGCGAAAACTCACCAAGTACAGTTTCGTATTTGTACACATGCAAGCAGTAGTCCATGTTGCTGAAGTTTCGGGTGATGCTGTTCATTTGGAGTGAACAGAAATAAAATAAGAAGGGAAATGACACAGCGAGGCATCTTTTACACTAACTGAATTGTTGTTTAGCTGTACAATATCTCTTGTTTCAGGGAAGCCCTGGAAAAAATGGTCCACCTGGTATATCTGGCGCCCAAGGAGAACAGGTAAGTCATCGTAAATACTGAGAAAGCATGGTCTCCGAAAGGAAGATAACGTGTTGCGTGATAAGCCCAAGATTTTTGCTTGACAAGCCCAACTGTGTATGGTGAAGAGCCTGAACTACGTTAGCGAGGGAAACAACAAAAACAGGGTTTCGATGGCGATAATGTGCAAGGCGACTGTGCCGTAAGGCGAAAAACCAAACTCATGAGCCTGCAAAGACAGGCTTAACAGAGGTCTTACTCTAAAGTCAATAGTCAAAAACGCAATTTCGATTGACTGTCGCAGTAATAATACCACAGTAATCACAACACCCATTCGGAGCAAAGAAAAACTTCGTTAGGGGCCAATGAGAACTGAACTGCGAGCAAACGTTTAGTTCAAGTTTTGCATCAGCTTGAAAGAGCAGGTGGGACGAGTTCTCTGGATTAATCACGGAGTCAGAAATAAAGTAACACCAAAGTACTACTGGCCCTCATTTAGAACTTTCTTGAGCACTTGTAATGTTGATCGAATTCTAGCCAAAAGTAATGACATCAGTAAACTCTGTTAACCATCGTTCATCTCGTTCCCAGGGCCCTCCAGGACCTTCAGGAGCAAAAGGTGACCGTGGAACTTCCGGTGCGCCTGTAAGTACTAGTGGATAAACGTTATGATTATTCAGCGGTGTTATGTTGACTTGTTTGTTTGTTTGTTTTTAAAACATTATCGGTAATAGTCAACCTCTTTCACTCTTGGGACTAAAAGTATATTTCTCCTTACAATGTGAATACATTTCGAGCCGAAAGATGATGAGAAGAAACTGTGATTTCTTTATGGGGGTAAGCTTTGCCGGGATTTAGCAGCAAACTCTAAGGGCTCATGTGAGAATGAATGTATGGCAGACAGATCAGTTAGTTGATTGTTAGATCTTGGTAGTGTAAAGGCCACAGAAAAATTGATTTGTGAGATGTGTAGGATTTTATTAATCATCAGTATCCATATTCTCCATACTCTTTGTATACATTGCCTTTGGTACTGACAAGGAGAATTCGTTTAACAATCAGAGTTTCTTTGGTTGGCGATATATTCTCTATTCTTATGATCTTAATGAATGATTTAGCAGTTTTACGGAAAGGAGAAATTGGATGCTGGTCACTTAGGTTTTGAAGGGTTAAGTTACGGTCCCCTCGAGTATCGAACCCGCCTTGTGTAATAACCATCGGACACTTTGGCCTTTATCCTTATTAAACCTTATCATACGCCTTGATCGGATCGTCTTGTCGAAAGACTCGTCTGTAGAAAAACAGAGAGGAATATTATGAATTTAAAAGCCTGGTTTTCCGATGAAGAGAGATGTAAAATAGATAAGTGATCAGCGTAGAACAAAGAAACAAATATGAGTGTAGCATTCAGTGTTGTTCGCAGATAGTTATTGCTGGTGTGAAAGTCACTCTATATCCAGATAAGATACTAAGTGATGAATTGGCTGTCTTCTTTTTTTTTCCCTTACCTTTGAGGTATTTTTGTGACACTTCTGTTTGCCTTGTTATTTTTAAGGGAGCTCAAGGTTCTCAAGGAGGTCAGGGAACACAGGGTCAAATAGGATCAAAGGTAACCAAACTATCCTCATCTGTAGAGTGCCTCGAGTCTCGTAACACAAAAACTAAAGTAGTCATCGTAGGTCAATCAGAACAAAGGTCCACATTACTAGCGCTGCAGGACGCGCGTTTCTCCGCCTGTAGGAGGGTTTGAGAAAAGTCGGGGAGAGGTTTGCTTGCGTGCTATACACCTTGCAGATCTCTCGCCAGTTCGTGTACTTCAAGGCTTCATACTTTCCCGCGGGCGATGAAGTGTTCGTGCTGAAGCGCTTCTAATGAGGACCTACTCGCTGGCTAAACACAGGGCAACATCACCAAGAGCCAGTGAGAACACAAATTATATGCATTAAGACGACTCCAGGTGCTGTTTGCATTTGATTGGCTGAGAATTTTTTTGAGACCAATTACTGAGGAAAGTAACGCATAATCAATTCCCTCCCTAATTGCTTTCAACACTCATTTGAAAATACTGTATTGCGCTTTGATATGTCTCTTGCTTTCAGGATAAGTACCCAGATGTAGTTTTGAGGTTTGTAGAGGATATTTCTCTTTTTTTTTTTTTTTTTTCATCACTCCATTTTTTCATCAGGGACCACGTGGACCGAAAGGAAGCACAGGTAGCGACGGTCTCGATGGTCCAAAAGTAAGTTAAGTTAGTTTCTCCCTGTCCAACATTGCGTGGTCTACTTGGTTTTCAAAATTTTAACTAGTTTAACTAGAACATTGTTTGGTTCCTTTTAGCTGTGCGCTCAGTGTCAACTATAATCCTGACTAGAAGTTTCAGCGGAACTCTCAAAAAATACACACATATGTACGAGGCTTAGTCTTCATTCTCCTTGATATCTTTAATCCACGTAACCTTGGCCCACACCTTCCCCCCCCCCCCCACGACATTTTGACAACGGAGGTAAGAGTAAGAGGAGTAGGGTAAAAGGGACTGTACAGTTTGAGGGATGCGTTGTTTACGCGCGTGCTTCTGAAAAGAGAAACAAGATTCTTTTACAGGGCTTTAGCTTCGTTTGATGTTGAGGCAAAGGTGATTCTTAAAGCTGGGTCCCTTTATAGTCTACCATAACATTTTGTCCCTTCCAATGCGTGTTTGGTTTTCATCGTAGTTTCCTCTGTGGTTATTTGTCTTAGGGAGAGGCCGGAGGGATAGGACCAGCTGGAGAAGACGGACCACCTGGAAATGCTGTAAGTTTAAAGTATTAGCAGTAAATGCTACGCAAACTGCGACTAAGAAGATGCATTCAATGATCAAAAAGTTTAGAATAACATTTGAATTTTTTGGCTACTGCTTCCTATAGAGGGTGAAGCCACTAATGTCGTCGAAATGAGTGAGCGAGTGATGGTAACTGTAGAATTCTGATCTTGTCGATTAGTAACTTTTGGAACAGGGTACTCATAAATATGTGGGCTGTGGCAGGTTTTCTGTCTCAGAAAAATCTTTTGCAACACTACCTTCTAGCATCATTATACAGCCTCTAGTTCTTTTCAATGCTATAAAAATTGTGCTATATCAGCAGCCACATGCAGTCTTAAACTGCCTGTTTTTATCGTAATGGCTTCTTTACTGTTCGAAAAGGAGATGTAACAGGAAGGTGGCGTTTCGATTAAAGAACAATCTGAGTTAGAACCATAAAAAAACGTCTTCTACCTTAAAATTTATGCTCAGGTTTACTTGATAATAAAACAGTTATTTGTTTAAATGTAAAATGGTGGTTTTTCCTCATCCAGGGTCGAGATGGTTTACCTGGTCAGCCTGGAATAAAAGGTCAACAAGGACAAATGGTGAGCATTAAAGGATTATTACCAACTATTCACCTCAGTAGTCACCAAGTACTAGATTCTTTTTTGAGGTGTGAATAGAATCTCCTTTCTCATGGGGTGGCGCAGCAACATGGTGGCAATCACCAAAGCCTCCATTTTGAGCCTTAGGCGGGTTGTGTTGTGGTATGGGGGAGGACATCAGCATCCCATCCAGGATTAGTGGACATACTCCTTGTCACTTCGTGGGAGACGCACTGGACCCTAATGGTCAGTGTGCTGGACTCTGGGTCGAGAGGTCCTGGTTCGAACACTGGACTCCGGGTCATGGGTCCTGATTCGAGACCAGGCTGCGTCAGTGTTGTGTTCTTGGGCAAAACACTGTACTCACACAGTGCCTCTCCACATTCAGGAGTATAAATGGGTCAGGGATTTTAATAATATGTAGGGGTGTAACCTTCGGGTGGACTAGCGTCCCGTCTAGGGAAGAGTGATAATACTACTTTTCGCTTCATGCTATGGAAACTTGGATAAGCTCCGGCTGGATGGACTACTTGGCTCGAGCCGTAGAAACGGGAATAGGCGTGGGCAATTATGGGTACTTTTCCCTTTACTGACCTGTTATTTCTCTACAGGGTCCACCAGGAGCAGTTGGTTCCCAAGGAGCGCAAGGAAGCAAAGGAGAGGCGGTATGACCATGTCACTTGTCCATTTTAGGAGTTTAAGAAAAATGAAGGGAGAAATAACAGCCAACCAACCACGATAAAACAAACATATTTTATATTGTTGTAAGGCGTTCAGTTGTAGTGGTCTTTGGATTCGAGAAACTTGTTTGCGTTTTATTTAAGTACCGTTACTTGGATCATCGGTCTATTATTTTCACTGTTTGGTGTATTAAACACGGATTATTAACTACCTTTCCTAAAAAAAATGTGTGATGAATTAACATTGAAAGCTTTTTCTTACTCTACCTCTCTTTTTAAAGGGATATCCTGGTATGCAAGGCAGCGTGGGTGCAGTCGGTCCGGTTGGCCAAGCGGTAAAATGATGTCTCTTATGTCAGAAAGTGCTAAAAAAAGAAAGAAAAAATTGAATCAATGTACTCTCTAAATAATTCGCCGTAGTTAAGCCTTTTCACCAGTATACACGCGTGGAAGGTTTGAAGTTGTAAAGATCAGCACTCAGTACAGAATTCAGTTATAACAGAACCCATAACAATTAGTTTACGCATTGACTTAATTGCGTTGTGTTCATAGCTTAGTTTTCGAGTCTCTTTAGTTGTTTCTCTTATTGTTGTCTAATTTCAACAGGGAGACCCAGGCCCTGCTGGCAGAGATGGCGTTGATGGAGCAGCCGGCCTTCCTGTAAGTAACGGAAAATCTAAGTAGGGCACAAAGCACAAAAGGGTATCGACATATATCTTGTAAGCGTTCTATAGCAACACAGCAACAACTTTATTTTTGTACCCAACAGTTACAAGTAAAATTACAGCAATTTCATACTATATGGAGAGCACGGGCTGCACTGTACGGACTAGTAAATGTTTGCTAAAACAATTAGATTATTCGCTCTCGATTTCTACGAGTGCAAGGCGATTCGGGCTTCTTTTTAATCGACTATCACGCCATAAAAATCTCGAGCTCATCATTGAATTGTTAAGTGTCCGTATTTTCGGCAGTTCTGGAGAGGGAAAGGAGAGAAAAGTAAAACATGAATCCTCTAATTTAATAATGGTAACAGGACCGAGTGGAGTCTAATTCGGTCCGTAATCATACGAGTGATCAACAAAATCGGATGACCGCGAGGCGGGAGTTTGATTTGTCAATCACGAGTATGATTACAGACAGAATTAGAAGACACAAAGTCTTTTTACCAATTAATCATAACCGTCACAATTTCTGAAAACAACAAATACATTTACAACAAATACATTTACGACAAATACCTCAGGTAGAGACAAAGTGTAGCGTAAAAATTTCCTCATTTTAGAAATTCCACAGTTTTTTCGAGGATAAGTGGTTGTTGCTATGGTTATTGTGATCAATTCTGTGATTGGTGGATTTGGCTGAAAGGACTAAGTATGATTGGCTGCTTCAACTGTCCGATTACAGGTGTTCGATTACAGCCAACAGTCCGATTACACTGTCCAATGACAACTGTGCAGAATAAAAAAGCTAATACACCTATCGCATATGAGGAAATTGTAATGGTTATGATGAAACAAAAAATAAAGAAATCTTGATGATAAAAACAGAATGTTAAGCGAGTTCTAATTTCGCAGGGACCTCAAGGAGCAAAAGGAGGCACAGGACCACCAGGCTCTAATGGTCAGCCGGTAGGTGGAAAGACCAATTATCAATTTCAACAGTTACTCCTGGTGTTAGGGCTGCGTTACGCACAGTCCATACAGCCAAATAATCGTGTAGTATTACTCTTCAACCTTCGTTACTTCGGAAAAGCAGATTTCCACGGTTGGAGAAAGAGATTGTAGACTGTATGGCACCTGAAATACTCGTAGGTAACAGAATTTGTGGCAATCCCCTTTCAATTTTATTGATGAAAGAGATCGTTCTGTCGTGCAATTAAAATAATGTGCAAAGTTGTCCTCCATGTGAGAACTGCGAAGTAAAACTGAACTACTGAACACGCCCAGATGCGAAGGGAAAAAAACTGAGAGATTCGACTGAAAGGCCATCCTGGTGACTATAAACTTTTCATGCGATTACACCCTTAATCAATACGAATTTTCAATAACCCTTGATTATGTTTTCATACATGGTTGTTCGTCTAAACCCAGCACTAACCCTTTACACTCTAAGATCAGTATACATTTTCTCCACACTGGTCTCTCCGCATTTTACGATAAGAAGAATTTGTTTGACAATCAGGAGCTTGTTAAATTGGTGATCATTTCCGTAATTCTCTTAACCTTTGCATTTGATTCAAGATTGATACTGTGAGGAGAATTAAGAAGCCGGTCACTCTTAGGGTCAACCTCCTTACATCTTTACTCTCGTGTTCCTATGTCATGGACAAGTTGCAATAAGATACAATTTTACTCATTACACATCCAGCGTACAATATTCCCCATCTGTTTATGAAATACAATGATGTTGGGTTCAAACATTTGTGTTTCAGGGTGCAATCGGTCCACGAGGTTCCCCAGGACCCCGAGGTGCAAAAGGAGAAAAAGTAAGGAGTTAAATCTGTTATCAGAAATTTTTTTTATTGTGGCAGTTGCTTAATCATCTAACTCCCAAGGTCTGGTTAGCAGTAATTCTCCTTCTGGAAGCTTTATATTTCCTTTTAAATTAGTTAAGAGAATTTAATATTTTATCAATATTTTGAAATCACTTCAGGGAGTGTCTTCGATAGCGTAATGATAGTTGAGCCGCGGAATCCGAGTGTCAGCAGTTTGATTTTCAATGGGCAATTTCAATTATCATTATTTATTTATTTATTTATTTATTTATTTATTTATGGCAATATTTAAACAGGCTGGCCAAGCTCATGGGAATCTGCTATTGCTGTTGTTAATATTATTTATTTTTGTCCCCCACAGTCATACATTTGGCCGTAATAATTACAATGAGTGGTAGTTATTATTTATCTTACTTAAATGTTTAAAATGCTGCTCTTTTATCTGATGTGCAGGGTAATATTGGAGCTGGAGGAATTGCAGGAGTCGCAGGTGCCCCTGGTCAAGCGGTACGTATCCAGTGACGACAAAAAAGGAATTTCTTGTTCTGATAGTCCCCATCAGATAGTCTCCTTTATTTGGCTTGAACAGTTAAATGAAATGGAATTTGTTCTTAGCCAATTCAGGGTTATTTTCAGACCTCGGCGGCACACCCCGGGAGGTGCATTGTCCCAGCTGTTAGCATGTGAGACTTAACTGGGTCACTTTAAACAGGTTAAGAGAAAGAATTACCATTTCCCAGACTGGTCTGGAAGTTTCATAGCAGTGAGTTTGGCCATCTGTTGAAAAGATGTTACAGTATAAAACCGCGTATAGTAGCCTAAACTTTAAGAGCCTGTTAGGCATATAGTTCTCAGATAAGAACCATTCTAGGCTAAAATCTTAATATAGGTTTTTATTTTTAGAATGTAGATTTTGTTCAAATTTAATACTGTACATCGCATGCGATACAAAAAGGTAGCAAAAGCTAGCCAGAACACCGGCAGTGTTATAAGACCACAAAATTCTACTGTTAATACATCCATAGCTGTGCAACATTTCCGAATGTGTGTACAAGTTAACCGTGTAAAGCGGGGCAATATGAGGCTGGCATATAGCGCAGTATCACACCCACACCCACCAACAAACAAACAAGTTTGTTTGTTTTTTTTTAAACCAAAATTAAGAACGTAATTAAGGACCTTAGGTAGCCTAATTTTACAGTAAACACCATTTATATAAGAACCTATGGAGGCTAATTTGAAAAAACCGAGGTTCTTATATGCGGGTTTTTTAACTGAATACCCTGTAAGGTTGATTTGATTTTGTAAAGTGTAAGTAGTTCTGTTTGTGTTTATTTTAGGGTGCTACAGGACCTCAGGGAAGAGCTGGTGCCAAAGGAGTTGCTGGAAGAAAGGTTACACAGAATATCTGTTTTGTTAGATCGTAGATTTTGCGTTAGCTACCCCGTAATATCAGCGGCATCAGTTATTATTTAGATCAGAGGTTAGTTACCAGTTATAAAAATTTTAAAGAACAAAGGCACAGCCAAGTGTTTCTGCGGTGCCTTATTGTTAGCAGAAATAAGAAAATCTTTAAGGAGAATTGGTCGCTCATGGTACCTACGCTTTGGAAAGTACCCTTTCTTTTTACTGGCAGGGAGATACTGGGGCCCAGGGAGCCGATGGCGAGAGAGGTTCAACGGGAAAAGATGTAAGTTGCTGATGAAGTCAAGTGTGTTCCTGCATTAATGTGACAGTTTTGATTGGAGAAAAGTGTTTTGATACTTATCGAATTTAAATGTTGTGCAGGTTGGTTTATATTCACGCATGACCAGTTCTGATGGTTAACCAGTTGTCTAAAATCAGTTTGATCCTCCTTTGAGTTCTAAGTTCGATCAATACGTTGAAGATACTTTTCATTAAAAGAGTTTAAGGCAAAGTGAAAACTTTTGCACAAGCATATATAAGGTTGATCACATTTTCCTTTGATTTTTTTCGCTAAGACCTCAGATATGAGTTTATCTTTTGTTTTTTGTTTCAATTTTTTTATCCCATTCTGTTCTGGTATTTACCGATCTTACCGGCTTGTTCTCGTTTTATCCTAATATGCTCTGAGACATGGCGGGTGGGGTGCGCACGGCTAGCTTTCTAGTGGGAATCTTGATAAATCTGCTGCCTAGTAGTTTGATAATTGTTTTTCTCTCTCCTTGTGGAAGGGTATTGGTCATTTTCTTTCAGTTGTTAAAAACCTCAGTGGAAAAAAATGAACTTTTTTCATCATTACAGGGTGCTCAAGGCATGCAAGGTCAGCAAGGCGAAACTGGTGTCAAAGGGCACAAGGTGAGTTAATAGAACGAGTAATGGTTGAGTATAACTAAGATAACAGATACATATTTAGCAGTGGACTTGTATTTAATGGCTCGAATTGTCCACGGTTTCCGGGTCAAAAAGAATTTAGACTGTTAGTTTAGTGAAGAAAGGAAAATCGGAGAACTTAGAGAAAAGCGCTCAGCGCAACGGGAATCGAACCCAAGCCACAACGGTAGCAGCCGCGTGCTTGCACCACTACACCTCTGCACCACTCATGCACTTTCCCTGGCTCGAGTATGGTGTCTCAATCGTGATTGAAAGCTGCGGGTGAAACGACCACTCGTGGAGGGTGAAATCAAAAGCTAACCGTAAGGACACAGGACAGAAATCACTGCATTCATAAAAAGAATAGCAGGTACCGATTTCATGTTGACCACTTGTTTACTTTTCTGTTTTGACTGTTTTTAGGGAAATCGAGGCCCTATGGGACCTGTTGGCGCCCCAGGAACAAAAGGACCAAAGGTAGTGTGTTAGAGCTGTCAATCAATGGCGTATTTTGGTTTAAAACTGTCAGCTACTTACCATTGTCGTTGACTCACCCACTCACTAATAGTTATGTTCAAATTCCCTTTTAAGCTCTCCTTCATAATGCATATATTTATTGACCTTGTTGTTGCTCCGTCAACGTTATTAATCTCTAAGACTTCATTCGAAGTATGTTTGAAAGAGCCACGTCTCTGTTCGTCCGTCTTCAAAATCTAGCTTGTACGAAGAGCTCGTCATTTTCCATCCTTGTTAATCTATTCAAACCTTAACCATTTAGCTCCCAAGTTCTAATTGTTAATTCTCCCCTCTGGCTGCAACACATTTCCTTGTTAATTAGTGAGGAGAATTTGGTGTTAGAACAAGATAACAAGTTCTACCTGATAAGTTTGAGTATTCTCATTACTTGTTTGCTGGATAATGTATGGATGTTGTAGGGAGAAGTTAACCCTTGAACTCCCAAGATCTGATTGTTAATTCTCCCCTTTAGATGCGTTACATTCCCTTGTAAATCAGTTACAAAAATTTGGTGTTAGATCAAGACAACAACCTCTTACTGATAAGTTTGAGGATTCTCATAACCTGTTTGCTGGACTTTGTTCAGATATATATAAGGAGAAGTTACATTTTAATCACTTCTGGAATCAAAGGGTTAACCATTTACTTCCCTTTAATTGTCTTTTCCTTATTTTTGCCCCGGTGGTGTTTGACTACATTAGCAAACGATTATTTGAAAAGTTGATTCTTTTTAGAGGCGATTCTCTCGCGCAAAGTATGGCTCGAATTTTATTGATGTAACTTCAGAAACTCTTTTTATTATCAGCTCTAAATGTGTATTCCTTTGTTCAGGGCGAAACAGGAGAGGAAGGATCGAGAGGAACAAGAGGACCAAAAGGACCGAGGGTAAGTGCTCTCCACTTAGAGGAAAAAACCTTGCGGAACCAGTGTAGTAACTGTTTATGAAGTCTATGCATTTCTGTGTCCTCCCTAAGTCACTGCGCATACCTGGGACTGTTTATCCATCAGACTTCTACCATGGGTACTATGCACAGTTGATGTTTGTTTATTTGGTTCTTTATGTGTTTTTTTTTTCAGGGTGTTAAAGGTGAAGTTGGGCCTTCCGGTCCTTCTGGTGTCCAAGGTGTACAGGTAAAGCCATAAACAAAAACTGGATAGATGCACATCCTGTTCTTTACCTTTTCTTAACCTATCCCACCCTACCCCACCATTTATTTCTTTTCTTTTGTCTTTAATCGAACAGGGTAGAGCTGGAGGAAGCGTGAGTTTTGTCACTCTAATTTTTTCCTTTTTTTCTGTCTCTTTTTTATCTGTTAAATTCTAACTCAAAGAATGAATATTTAGTCGGAGGAAGTAGATTTTAATAAATAATAGTAAATATATGAAAATCATTTATGTCAACTGCGGACAAATTATCTTGGCGCGAGAATTGTTTTTCGTTAAGTGTGTAAAAATCATCCGAACTAGCCCCAGAGTTTTTAAGCCTATTATGTAAATTTTTCCACCTGGTGATAGAGTAGAATAGTTGAACTTCAGGAGAGAGAACACGTTTGAACTAATAATTCCTCACAATGATTTTACTCTTCTGTTCGTATCTTTCGCAGGGATCTAAAGGACCCTCCGTAAGTATTGATTTCATAGCTAGTTGCATCCACTTCCAGGAATTTTAAGGTTCTGTTACTTTACATTTGATATCAGAATTGGAAAAATCCTACAGCGTCAGACAAAAACATTTCTTTTCTCGTTTCATTGTAACGTCTTTCTTGTTCATCTCTAACTCTATCCTTTCTTTCAACCGACCAGTTACATCCTTCGCAGCCCCTCTTTCGGGTGTCACACAACGTCGTCAAGGAGCGTTGTGTAACTCCCTAAGGAAGGCTTGCAAAGGAGGGCAGAAAACTGAGGTTTCGTTACATCTTGTGAGTTGGACCATGTATCCTTTCAGGCGAAAAATATTTGACGAAATCGAAAGAAATCGTACAATTTTGTAAAACTTTACGACGCTAGCTTGCTCAATGCTAAATAGAGCCTTTTCATGTTATTTTCTGTACCCTTTATCACTTAAATGTCTTTTCGTTGTTAAACGTCAATTTTATTGTTTTATTTTCAGGGAGAGCAAGGTGTCAAGGTAACGTTTCGTGTTAAATTTTGATTACTACTTTCGAGAACCACTTATACCTATTTAGCCAAGGAACGAGTAGAAATGGGTCCACTTTAATTCGTTCGAATCACGATTAATTCAACTCTTCGTTCACGGGTAACGTTTAAATACGAAATTCGTTCACATAGACAAAATTTAATCTCGATTCGCAAATTTAAAAAAATGAAATCACGACTCACGAGAAAAAGAAACCCTTATCACGTTTCACGAAAAAAGAATAGGCGACCCTCTTAGATTAATCAATTTTGTTTTATTTTGGTATTTATAATTGTGGTTTTCTTTCTTTTAGGGGAGAGTTGGTGCACCCGTGAGTATCCGTTTTTTCTTTTTCATTAGGGACCTTGAGCAGTCAGGACGGCAACGCCAAGGAAGCCTTCGATTAAAAAATGAATTTCTGCCTTAAATTAGAGTTTTAAAAATTGCTGCATTTGTTTATCGTCTCATGCAGCTCCACACCTCAACTTCAGCATAATTTATAAAAGAAGCGTTGAGTTTCAAATGGAAATGAAAATAATTTGTCGTCGCGGTTTCGGTCCGCAGACGACGCAAATTGTGATGATTTCACGTTGTTGTTTTGCATAGGACGGCTAAGAAATGTAGAAAGTTTTAAAACGCATGTGCTGAGCTATTGTTCTGCTAATTAGATCTTTTGTTTTTCCATGTCCTCGTTGCCGTCGCCGTCGTGGTTTGCTTAAGGTCCCTATTGTCGCCCAGATTTAACGAGCACCATCAACAATATCCATTTCTTTGACTGAGAACCTTCTATAACTCATACGAAAACAGCCGTAGGCTGCCAAGTTTAGGTATATTCGTAACGAAACGCTCCTACCCCTAGTGAGTAATAATACAGCCACTACTTTAACCCTTTACACCCTAACATCAGTATGGATATTCACCATACTGTATTTTATATATTTCCCGTGGTACTGACAAGGAGAATTTGGGTAACAATCAAGAGCTTCTTTAGCTGGGGATCATTTCCTTTATTCTTGTGACCTTAATGTTTGATGCCGGAGAGATAATTTAAGGAGAAATTAGATGCTGGTCACTCCAAGGAGTCAAAGGGTTAAAGTATAATTTGAGTGCAGCGGGGGAGGGGGGGGCTGCCTGAGAAATTTGATGCTCTAGGGAGTCCATTATAGCGCTTACGATTATATGTGCGACAAGGCAGTTTGAAGCTTACAAAACACTGACAGTCTCTCACTACAGGTGAATTTGTGTATCCTCGTCTCACAATCCCTATAAACTATGTTAATGTTTGTAACATAACCAAAACAACTTCACTTTGACTCCTTGGTAATGTTTTTTAACTGTCACTGATTCATGTATCGAGATACACACATAAAACTCTGTTTAGACAACTCATTTAACTAATATAGCGACATGTAAGTCGTTTCTATGTGTAGATTTCTACGCGGTGTTAACCTCGTTTTATTTTTTCCGTTACCCAGGGTCCTCCTGGTCCCCCGGGAGTTCCTGGCTCGGTAGGTGTATTTTTGATGTTATGGATTCATGAAAGAACAAGCCAACTGATAGCGTAATGATCGTAACAGTTAGGGGAAAAAAAACGTTCGTATGACGAATCTGTTTTTATGTAATACCTTGGTTTTGAACATCATATGGCCATTCATCATGATATCCCAGTTGACACTAAACAATTATCTTAAATTTTTTTCTTTTTTTTCCTTTTTTCAGGTTGGCGGCCTGTTTGGGGTAAGTTTGTGTTATTCAAATGCATTATGTCATGTGTTATGTGATGACTGGGTCTATTCAATTATGTATCAGTATTCAGGTCACATGATTAGAGCAAGAGTGTCGAAATTAATCCGGGATCGCTTTGGTTTTGCTTTATTTCGTTGTGTGATTGGTCTAGAAAACTCATATCACTTTCTTAAACCAATCAGATTCAAAACCAAAACCAATCGCGATCTGATAACTCGCATTTTCCCGCGTTTCAGGCAGGTTTCCTTCTCGTGAAATTTTCCTTGCTATGATTGGCTGTTCTGATTTCTTTGTTTTTGGTTTTATGGCACTCGATCGAAAAGCGCTCTATACATGGCTGGTTTCAGCCGATCAGAATAAACCTGACGACTTGATAAATATTGCAATCCATCGCAGGTGTACTATAATATGTGGTAAGTTTGACATCAATGTTCTGCAACGGCTAGAGATATTAACGCGTTGGCAAATGTTTTTTTGTCTTTTAGGGAAATTCGCGCAGAAAACGACGATCCGTTTCTAACAATGTGGAAGATCAGGTAATTTCAATCACTTTTTTCACCTTCAAGAGTACATTGCTGTGTTTTGTTTGACATGCGATGCACTAGCCTACGAGCGAGCGCTCATCATCAGCACTTCAAGACACGCGTTTCTCCGCCCCCCCGAGTGAAGATTTCAGACGAGCTGGGGAGAGGTTTGCTTGTGGTCTGACACTAATAATGAGTGCTTGAATCGTCGCAGACCTCTCGCCAGCTTACGTTGCTCATGGTAAATGGCGTAAAAACGTTCGTACTGATGGGCAAATAACGAGGGTTCGGTTGCACTTATTAGGTTAACTCTTCCTAAACCTCCGGGGAGATCTAATTTTTTCCAGAAAATTTGCGACTCAAACCGCTTTGAGGTTGGGACATAAAGGTCTTAACTTTCGTTCATGTCAAAAGATCTACTCTTCCGATTTTTTATGACACTTCAGTCAGCGAAAGATAGTGCCAATATTCCAAATTCTAACAGTTTCTCTAACATTTTCAATGTTCCACAAAAATTTTTCTCGCGAAGGTGCTTCAACTTCCGACGAGTTGTCGTAGATACTTCGGAGAATGCGAAATAAAAGTTAACTCGCGATTTTGCGAACCTATGTTTATTACCAAGGTTAAATATCTTACAGTGATTGTTTTTGTTAACAGTTTGTCGAACTCACCATTGGTGTTCTGGAAGTCCTGGACATGCTTAAAAACCTGGAAACACCCCTTGGTGGATCAGCCAAAACTTCTGCCAGGACATGTAAAGAAATCATGCTTCTTAACAGCACGCTCCCTGATGGTAAGTACCTTTCATTCTTAAGACACCTCATCTAAAGCGGGCGGGCGACATAGGGGGTGATACCGTACGACAGTTATGGCGAATTTAATCGCAAGTAAAATTGTCACAAACTCTTGGTGAATTCGTGCGTTGATGCCAGCGATTTGTCCCCTGGTCTACTTCGCGGGAATTTTATGCGTTCAACTATTGCGTGCAAACAAATTTGAAATAATATTTGGAGGGTTCGCCCTATTGTAAATTTTCTCCATTGCGACAAGTTCGCCCCTCGTTATATTTGACAGGTTCCCCCTTACAAATTCGCGCCCCCTCCCCCCCAAAAAGGATAAAAGTGGTAATAAATCTGAAAGACAGTGGCGCCAATCAAGTGTAAGTAAACAGGATAATGTTGCCGAACAAGGGGACTTAAAAACGGGAGACTTGCTGCCTTCATGATCACCGATCCGATTTTAGTGTTTTTTTTTTCGTTCAACTACAACTTTTGCTCTTGTCCGCCAATTTGAGAAGTCTTGTGACAAACTAACTCAGCCTGATTAGTTCACGTAGCTGGGATAGCGCCAATTGGTTACGTCTTGTAATAAAACTCGTAAGGTCCGACTGGTCGACGTATCTGGTGTAACCCAGCGATCATCGTAGAAATTTGGTGGAACACGCTTTGGTGGTTAATGCTGGTAAATTTGATCGTTGATGCCAGATATAAGCAATTAAATACGCCAATTACCGCGATCGGCGTGTTAGATCGCCCAGAGTCTAGTTGGCTTTTAGTAACTTCGTGACCATGTCTTTAATTTTTATTCCAGGTAATTACTGGCTAGACCCTAACGGTGGCTGTGCAGAAGATGCCTTCCAAGCGGAATGTAAATTCTCTGCTGGAGGACAAACATGCATATACCCAAATCAGCTGCAGGTAAGAATCACTGAAGTTCTCTGTTCTCTGGTATTTTAAAAGGACTAGACGCAATTCCACCGGACCCGAAAGAAGAAACTAATACTTTCTATTATGTATGTGAAGCCCAAAAACTCCTTTTAGGGTTGACATTGTTGAAATGTCTTATTTGTTAGTCGGGCAGAACTTCAAAGGATAACAATTTTTTCAGTTAACTTTGAAACTTAGTCTTCTCAGCGAAATGTGACAGGAGAGTGAAATCGGTCAGTGAGTTACGAATGCGAAAATATAGATTTTGGTATTACGACATTCATGGGAAAGAACACGTTATCACGGCGCGCAGTTACTTTTGTTTTATTTCTTCTTCTGTTTGTTTGTCTTTTTTTTTTGCCTGTTTAATCTTTGGTAAGTTTGTTCGTTACATGCTTTTTTCTCGTTAGAAGTGGGGTAAGGTAAAACCTGACATGTCCCCTTATAATTTCAGGGTGACAATTCAAGAGAGATCCTCAAGGTATTTACGCGTTTTATCAATACAAGAGCATGGTAACCTATTAACCTAAGAATTTAGTGAACAGTTCCTGAGGAAAATACTTTGTGCGGTTTAAAATGTTTTGCCTGTTTGCTGCCGGCCTACCCGTTGTGCCGTCAAATTTTGATTGACTGACTCTCTGTTTGTCTGTCTGTTTACTCCGGATTTTTAAGTTCTCCTACGAGGCAAGTCCAACACAGTTCAAGTTCCTTAAACTTCTGAGCAAGCAAGGTGTCCAAGACATCTCACATGAATGCCTTAGCAATACCGATGACCTGACCATATCGACTTTTAACGGACAAAAGATCACAACAGATCACCCTAGATGCACGGTAAGAAAAGTATTTATTTATAGATACACTTTATTGTCGGTAAGAGAAGACGCCAGTTTACTCTGCTTGCTGTGTTAACCGTTTTTAGAAAAATCTTGTTAGCTTGAACCTGCGTAAAGATGGTAAATAACCATCCTTAAAAGGCCTTCCGGGAAAGCAGGCCTAAGTGTGTTATATCTACCGAGAGAAAGGAGATATGAAGATATCTAGGGTAAAATTTTCCCTCTGAGAAGCGGGTCCAAATATTTAGGACTCGAAGTGATATCTGGGGTAAAATCTACACCTGGGGGAGCGGCTCAAGTGTGACATATCTAGGACTTGAAAGAACGGAGATACCAAAGTGTTTAGGTTAAAATTTACCCACGAGGAAGTGGGCCCGGGCTTGATTTCATTAGGACTCGAAGAGACGAAGTTTCTAAGATATCCTGGGTAAAATTCACTCTTGGGGAAGCGGGCCCTAGACGGTTTGTGATATCCGAGATCTCAATACATTAATTTTTTTATTTTCAGAGCGGCCAGAACGAAGTTCATTCCATCGACCAAAAAGACTTACTTCCTTTGAAGGACATTTCCACCACACAACAGAAGCCAGTCAAATTCGAGCTCGGCCCAGTCTGTTTCCAATAAATTTGCATCTCTAGTTATTAACTTTATTGTAGTTCTCTGACTCAATATATTTGTTAACGAATAATTGGATACCCATCCTTCACTATGAAGAACAAACCATAGAAAATTGAGCGAAATGCGTAAAAAGTTGGATTGGAAATTGTAGAGATGCTTTCTACTTTTGTTTGTGTCAGTATAAATAAACTGTACCTATTTTAATGTACACGTGTTCGTATTTAGAGTTGTAAACATGTTTCAAAAACGAATTAATTGTTTCAGCTTTATTTTTTACGTCTGTGGGTGTGTTGAAGAATATGTAGTGCAAGCATTTAGGCCAAATAAAAGAAGAACGACAAGCACACTTTTAAGTAGGCGTTTGTGTGGGGTTTTAAAAGTCTGCCTCGCCTTTTCAAATATTTTTGTCAGTAGCAGAGAGCAGTTCGATCGAGTAGTCACAACTGAGGAAATTTGCAAAGGTAAGCTTCCTGGAGGGCGAGAAAATGCGAGTGACTAATTCGAGGTTGGTTTTGGTTAAGCATCTGATTGGTTGAGAGAGCGGCACGAGTTTTCTAGACCAATCGGAAAGCGAAGTAAAAAAAAACCACTTTAATCCCAGATCACTTTATACATTAGAAACAACCGTGCAAATTGCTTTGATTTACTACGTAAATCTCCCTCTTGTACTCGTAACCTATGTGTGACCGTACCCTCCCACTCCCTTAAGGTGACACGGAAGCGTTTCACCCTGAGGGGGAGGGAACGGCCACATGTGGGTTAATAGAGTCGTTGGTGTTTAAATCCCACTGAAGAAAAAACCGTGCCCCTTAATGCATGAGATTTTCACGTGGAACTTTCCAAACGGTTCAACGCAGTAGTACAGCTGTTCATAACAAATGTAGTTGATTGTCTATTGAGTGGACGCAAAATTTAGAGAAGAGAAAAAGAAGTGGTGGCAGCTTTGATTTAGTTATAAAGTGACATTGGATTCTTAGGGGAAAATCTTTAAATCGAACTAACCAACCAACCAAATTCTACTCCGAGCACTTCTATCTAGCTAACGGGCAATCCCATGGGGGGTAGACCAGGGTTGAAGTATGTCATCTTTTTATTTTGTTAATTCTGAACTATTTATCATTTTCAAAGCGGTTTTGCAAAATTAACTTGCAAAATTCAGCTGCATAATTTGTAGCGCTACAACAATTTTCTTATAAAATTGTCCTGTACATTAGGGGTTCGTCGATTCTCCAAATGCTTAGCCATATGTACTTACAGTTACCGGGATTGCGTGCGTTCCCGTATATGACGTACTTATCAATTACTTTGATACCCAACTGATCGCTATTGCGGACTCAGAATGGAAAATGGCGAATGAACATGGCGTTTTTGCAGATTTGCCGTCGACATCGGCCAGTTTTTGGTGCAGGTTATTCTTTGGAGCTTTTATTGACAGGAAGAAGTTCCTTCAGCTCCTGTTTTTTACTACATCACAACGTACAGTTTGCGCCTACGTGTTTAGGTAAGAATTCTGTAGACCAGAATATTCTTGTGTTTCAACCCTCACGTGTTGGCAGCTTGGTTGCGCATTACATTACTACTACTGACTAGTTTGTGCCAATCGAAGCAATGTGAATTAAATGATTACGAAATGGAGACTTTCGTGGAGCTAAGCAAATTGATTTTGTATCACAGCAGAATTTAATCAGAATAAGCATAATATCGTGTCAGTCCCACGTGTTAGTTCGATCGTGACATGTTGTACACCACTTACTTTGCAATTACGCTATGATTACATGTATGTCTTTTTGGATGCGAAGATTTACTTCTGTCTCCGGGTTTAATTTTAGTGTGAAGTGGTTGTAATTCATAACTTCATTGGTTTGTTATTACATGAATTTAAATAGCACTTTTGTTAATAATGTGCTGGCTAACGATAATATCGGCATTTAAACCAACTACGCATACATTATTGTACATCTCTAACCACAGTGTCCTATAGAGGTCCTAAGTTCCTCAAGTGCAAAATACATTAATCAATATGGATATCTGTACTTGTATGATATGGTATTATGTTTGGTACATTTTAACCTTTCTCTGTCTAATGTTGTTAAATGCAGCTAAGAGGAACTTGAAGAAAACCTTGTTAGGGCCAAGGTCAAGTAATCAGCTGCTTACTTGCCTGTTTACTACTCAAGCATATCCTCTTCAACAACAAAATGCCATCCAGGTTACAAATTATGAGTCTTCGACTGACAACGAGCCAACACACACAAAGAAGAAAATTAAAGCCACAGGAAATAACACAAAGAAAAAGAATGTGAAGAAAAGTGAGGCAGTAAAAATAGTGAATGACACTGTGAAATCAAATGGAGATGAGAACATTATCAAAGAAATCAGTAATGAAGTGAAAAATCAGCTGAGTTCAGCTTCAAAATTAACATTACCTGTACTGAAGAAAATTAAGGGAATGGAGAGTAGCAAAGCAAAATCAAGAAGACAAAGCACTGATATTGTTTGGCCAAATGTGAGTAAAGATGACTTTGACACTAAAAAGAAAGTGGATCAAGTGTCAGTTACAAATAGAAAAGGACAGCTCAGTGGAACAAACAATACAAAAGCAAAGAAGAAATCTGATCCATCAAAAAAAATTATGGAAACGACAACCTCTCGAGTGAGTGGCGTAATTAATGATAATGAAACTCACTCTTTAGATTATAGTCCAGAGGTTGTTTTAATTGAAGCAGAGGAACATTTCCATGAACAAAGTAAATTTGAGGACATTGACGGCAGCGTTGATCAGCATGTATGCAATGTGGAAGTACAAGGGGATGTGGCAAAACCTCTCTGTGGAAATGCACCTGGAGAATATTTTGAAGGACCTGCAAAATACAAAGATGGAACTCCAGGAGGAAGATTGTTCAAAGAGGAGACTTTGGCTGAAATGGATGCATACCTTTACCTTGGAAAAGTAAGTTGTCAACCAGAGTTTGAATTTGTAATTCTTCTTGATGGAGACTCAGGGATCTGACAGTTACTTTGCTTGGCACCTGAGTTTGGAAGGAGTGGGTCAACATCATGTTGTCATGTCATGTTTAAGTATTTGTGGGAAAGATTCTTTAGTCCTATGGTACCTGTTTCCACCAAGGAGTATTCAGTTTATGGATGCTAGGGACTTGTTAGGAAAACCTCTAACAATATGTTGGCTAATTTAAGATTCACTGGCATCCCATCCAGGGAGAATAGCAAAACCCTTTTCTGTTTTGCACCTCAGAAACTGAAGTAAACCCATACAGTGTTGGCCTTCGAGCTTGAGAGTAGACTTGACTAACTGTCACTACTTTTAGACCACTCACCCTCTGATACTGCTTGCCCTCTGTCTTAACCAAGGGTTTCCCCTTCTAATTTTAATCAACATTCTGTTTCATTTGAGAAGAGTTAGAAACATTATGTACTGTGTGTAAAAATCAATTTTTCATGTGGTTTGTTGAATAACAAAGGACACAAACCTGATGTGGGATCATATACTGCAATTATACTACATGTGTATTTCCAATCAGATCCATAATTTCAAAATTGTGGCTACTGTTTTCGTGGAATTAAAAATTGTACAGTCTGTATATGTTTTCAAATTGACTAGTTGGTCAGCTAGAATTAATGTGTCGAAGGGGGCCTTAAAATGTGCATACTGATCATTCCTAAATGTCAATTTGAGGTAAGATGAAAAATATCAGAGCAAACTACACAATCTACATACTGGTATATCATTTTTTTTTTGGCATAAAATGTTTTGAAGGTTTCAATATACTTGGATGTACTGATCAGTGCCCTTTTCACTCCCTAGCCTAAGGAAGCAGAAAAGTTGTTCAACAGATATTTGCGAATGGGTAAACGGTTTGAAGTTGACACTTTCAACAAATTGCTTCATGGTTGGGCTCAGAAAGGCAACATCATGAGCATCAAGTTTTTGTGGAATTTATTGAAAACTGAAGGACTAGAACCTGACATGGGAACATATGCTGCATTACTACATGGCTATGGAAAATATGGCAATAAAGAAGGAGTGCAAACAATTCTTTATGAAATGAAACGAAAGGTTAGCAAATGAATACAACTTGTACTTACATGTACATGTGTCTTCAGTCAAACAGTGCAATACCTGAATATGAAAGTGATCTTCACAGTAATGAACACTATTTAAGCAGTAGTAAAAATAAGGCCTTAAGAAAAACTTCAGGCCTGTATGGGATAAATTGTTTTTGGCTGTTGTTTTTACAATTACTGTTTATAAGTAGTGTTCATAACTGCAAAGATCACTTCCATCCTCATTTCTTAACAACCACGGTTCACATATAGGATTTCATGTATTCACATTTGTTAGTACAATACCTGTGCATTATTTTTTATAGGTGTTAGCCTATTAACTCACCAAGACAGAATTTATTTGCAACAATAATACAATATCAAACAGACATGTGATGAGAATAGAGAAAAATATCAGTGAGAGGATTATCAATTGATCCAATACCAAAATCTGTGAAGTAACAACATGAGATCTTGGAAACCGAAGGGTTAATAGCACTGTTCACTTGCATGTACATTTGTAGGAATTTGGTCATGACAATTCTATAATACTTATGTAAATTTGAAAAGGAAGATTGCATTTTGGCACCTAATTCCCATCCAGTTTATTTATTTATTTATTTATTTTGTTGAATTGAAGATACATGGAAAATTTTGAATTGTTTTACTTTGCAGGGTTTTTTTGTGCTGGAACTTCTGTGGAATAAGAATTAAAATTAGTACTTACCAAATACTTGTGCTACAGTGCATGGTATTTTGGAGGGTTCAAGAGGTTGTTTCTACATAATGTTATGTTATTTGTGTTTCTCTGCTTTTAAACACCAATTTCAATTAAGATAGATGACAACAAAAGCTGGGCTGTGGGGTTGATTGCTTGGGATTGATTTATTACTAGCATTTGTGACTTAGATACTTTGTATTGTCCACAGGAATTTGATGTCAACAATATATTCATAAAATGCTGCCTGACAGAACCTCAGGCCAAAGGAGTTTCTAATGCAATAAAACTTGTGGATCCTCACTTCCAACCAGTTGTTAAGGAAGCACATAATCAGATCAGATACCCATCTCTGTTAAAATTGTGGTATTCTGACAGGGACAACTTGGATATTAAACTGAAAAGTGTCCCTGGTAAACTTGAAAGAGAACTAGATGAATCCAGACTTCAAGAGCTCTTTGAGGAACAAATATCGAGGGAACTTTCAGGATTCACACCAATCATGTCAATTGAAGATAACAAGGAACAGAATACAGAAAACCAGAGGCTGAAGGAAATGTTCTTGGACTGTCGTAGCAAGTGGAAGGAAGCCCTCATCAAGACCTTTGACAATGAAATGTACAAAACCAGATACTCAAGAGGTGTGAGGATTTTAACATCCATTCAATATTTTTTTGTTCGCTGTTCTGTGATATACAATTTTCTAAACTTACATCCCACGTGATGAACTTATTCCTACAAGAGCTAATTCATGTGTAGAGAGCATTTTGCAGTTGTTGGAGATGGAGAGAAAAACTTGTTCATTTGTAAAGTTGCTCTGAAAAGCCAATATCCATTTCACCCATACTGTTAGCTGTTTTCAAACATTTGGTTTCATATGCTGGGAAAATATTTGAAGGGCAATCATCACAACAGTCTTCATTTAGCTTGAAATTTATCCTGGAAATCTATCCCTGAACAATGTCTGTTGCAGGAGGCTCACAGAGTTCCTTGAGGTTCACCCACAGAAAACTGTTTGCTTCTCAAAACATGCAATGTCCAAATGCCATACATATATTTAGATGAGAGCATACAAAGTCATGTACTTTCAGGCAGTTGTTTGTAAACTATTTAGCTAAATTATTATATTTCATGCTTTTTTTGCGATCAAATTATATGTGAGACTTACGTACTGCTCTATAGCTGCTGACTTAATCAACACAATCTTCTTTCCTCCCCCTTCTACTCTATACTGAGATGAGAAAAGCTAAAACTGATCCATCTTACTCTTATCCCTTTACACCCAAACATCAGTATGCATATTCTCCTTACTGTTCTTTATGCATTTCCTAAGGTGTTGACAAGGAGAATTTGTTTAACAATCAAGAGCTTTATAGTTATTGATCATATCCTTTATTCTTGCAACCTTAATGTTTGATTTGGGGGTGATATTGTACAGAAAGATTAAAATACATTGTACCAGGCACTATTAAGAGTCAAAGGATTGAAAGTTTACTGAGTCCTTTAATTGGTATTCAGTGTTGAAATTTGATGACTTATGATCAAATTTAACCCTTTAACTCCCAAGACTCCTCACTGCCTGCCAAATGATTCTCATTATGTTACTTTGGAGAATTTGGTATTGGATCAATAATTAGTAATCCCATAAGTGACATTTTTCTTTATTCTCGTCACTCGTCTGCATGATATTGTATAGATGTAGTAAGGAGAAATTCTGTCTTGGTCACTCACGGGAGATGAAGCATTTACTCTAGCATTCTAGGTACTTGTACATACTTGTAGACAATTGTTTTGAACAAGATTTATTATTTTTCCACAGGAAATCGCATACCTCCAAAGCATGCTTCATTCTTCCAAGTCTTTGAACCTGATGAGCTTGCAGACATCATTTTGGACACCATTGTGTTTTATGTGAAAGGGCGCATTGAAGGTGTGCCTTTGTATGGTATCAGTGGAGAATTAGGTTCAGTGCTCAATACAAAATACATTGTGAAACACAGAGTGCAGTCAGGGATGTTAGACAAGGTACATTGAACTGATTTACTTAGTATGTCAGGGGAATGGCCAGCCTATGGACCTCTAAGCCCAGGCCTAAAATTTTTTACCTCCTGCATAACTTTTAGAATATGAGTCTTGCAAAGTTTGAAACAAAAATTGAACTTTCTTAGGATACAGGCCTACGTGTGCAACAAGGGGAGAAGCTGGCTATGCCCCTGTATGAGTCAATCATACTTACAATACTCAATCAAATATGAGAGTTCAAGCCCTCTAGCAAAATACAGTTAATCATTTGTTTATGATTCCCAAGCTGTTATGCAGAATTCCCTGGTCAAATTTTGATGCCTTGGCTTTTTTTATTCAGATTTCAGAGTAGACCCATGATAGCATGGAATCTACAGTGTATTTGTTAGGAAGCACTTTCTCCTATTTCTTGACACCATAATCTCGCTTCTAAATTCCATGATAATCAGTACTAAATAATTGCAAAAAATTAGGGGATTTTGAAAACAAGAAGTGTTTCACAAAGGTGCAGGCTGGCTTGTTTTGTCTGGTGAAGTTTTCAAGAGAAGCTGAGTAGCATGAAATGTTTAGGTTTTTTTTTAATGTGCTATTTTAATCTTTCAGATGAAAGCCATATATCTTGACTATTTCTCATATTTAATGGATGAAAAAGTTATGGCAACAAAGATGGCACGTGAGTTTTGGGATGAGATGGATGATATGTTACCACTTGGAGGATCATTGGAACAGGATGTTCCAAACTGGCCTTGGGCAGCAAAAGTTGTGGTATGCACATGAAACACGATTCTTTAATTCTTTGATTCAGATCAGTTTTTATAAACACTGATGGCATTATTATCATAAGTAACCACGTTTAGGAGTAGCTGAACACTCTATCATTGGAGAGTTTCCCTACAATGAATTTCAGTCAGTGGCAAAAGTATACTCTGGCTGGTCAGTGAGATACATTCCTTGACAGAGTCCTTTGATTTTAGGAGTTCTTGTTCAAACTCAACCCTTTAACTCCCAAGATTTCATTAGTAGTTCTCCATAGTTAGTGTCTGCCATACAGTTCTCGTAATGTTTGTTTGGAGAATTTGGTATTCGATCAACTTGTATTCCCTTAATTTATATTTTTCTTTATTCTCATCACTTGTCTGCTTGATATTGTATTGATATTGTAAGGAGAAATTCTGTCTTGGTCACTCATGGGAGTTAAAGTGTTTAAGTGCCTTCTTCCCCACTTTGAACCTGATTGGCAAATAACCCTTTACACCCCAACATCAGTATCCATATTCTCCATACTCTACTCTATACATTTCCTTTGTTACTGACAAGGAGAATTTGTTGAACAATCAAAGCTTTGTAGGCTGGGAATCATTTCCTGTATTCTCATGATCTTAATGAATGCTTCAGCAGTATACTGTAAGGAGAAATTAGATGCTGGTGACATTTAGGGTTGAGTATTAGATGCTATTTTCTAAGTTATTATGAAGTGTTTTGCTGATCTATGATATATTATTGACACCATCAAATATTGCATACTTCTTCAGTTTGGCTGTTCACTGGTAGAATGCTTCCTCAAGACAGCGCAAATCAATGTAAATCTCTTCAACAATGGTCCTGAGAAGATGCTTCCAGCTTTTTATCACACGTATGAATTTAAAATGGACAAGAGGTATGGAGTGTTGAAACCTCATCCAATAGTTTGCAAATTGTTCAAGGGGTACTTGGCAAAGCAAGGGGAGATTTCCATGGAAACAACCTCAGTGCCAATGTTGGTGCCACCTCGGCCTTGGCGTGCTACTAAGGATGGGGCTTACCTCATTTTACCAGGTTTGAAAAATATTTGAGATATTCCTAAACATTATGATTTTATCAATTCATTCATCAAAAATTGCCATGTTAGTGACTCTTATGACCATCCCTTTTAAGTACATTGAAAACATTTTAAATAAGTAGATATTCAGATATATAGGTGGAGCATATCGTGACATCCCGATTAACGGCTGCGAGGAGGCTATTCATTGATCAGTCTAAGTCTGTCCCAGTCTCCTTCACAACCGTTGTTTGGTCTCGTCACGCAACCGCTCTCTTTCCCACCTGGAAGAGAACGCGTTGCGTGACAAGACTAAACAACGGCTCTGAAGGAGACAAAGTCAGTCTATTCCCAAAGTTGATTTGTCTGTTTGAGGATAATGATATAAAAACCAATTATTTGTTGTGGTTTTTTCACAGTTGAGCTCATTCGCAGCACCAGCGATGAAGATGGTCAATATGACAAACTTCTGGAAGAAAAGACAAACAAAGAGGATTTGGTGGCCATATTTGACTCGCTGAATTTTCTTGGAGGATGTGCATGGAGAACAAACAAACGAATCCTAGATCTTGCCATCCACATGTTCAACAACGGCGGAAATGAGGACTTAGCAGTACCGGGGCCTGTTATTCAACCGGAAGTGGATTCCATATCATCCAAGTGAGTGTTAGTTCATGGCCGGGTTGTTCAAATATGGTCGAGTTAACCTTGGCTTAGTGTAAATTTAAGTTTGGTTTGTAGATTTTGGTTAACTTTGAAGAAAAGGTTACTGTTGACATGGTTTTTAACTTTCTTCAGTTTTTTCAGCAATGAAGCCTTGAAAACTTTTAGTAAAAAGAGACCCTTTTGTGCAAGAGTCGCGTACATAATGCGATAATCTCTCTAGAGAGTCAATTATTTCCAGTTGTTGATGTTGAATTAAATATATAAAATACCGTAAACTGGTTTCCGGATTTTGAAAAATTATAAAAAACGAAACTCCTAATTAAGTTCTGTTAGAGGCTTTCCATCATTTCCTTTCATTTCACCCTTTGCTGGGTGAAATGTTTACTTGCAGGTTGGATGAACTTTTGTCTATGTGGAACCATACTAAAAAAATTTTCATTGAATTATGAGATATTTGTACATAGGTTTTATTAATTCAATACATCGTACCTCTCACAGTCTGTATCATTCATTCCTCAGGACTGACGATTTACAAGAGAAAAACAAATTGGTACGTGAGAGGAGATTAGCCAAGAAGGTGGCTCGTGAACAATATTCTCTGCGCATGTCCGCGCTGTATAAACTTTCTGTCGCAAATCATTTTCGTGATCACGTGTTCTGGCTGCCAATCAATCTGGACTTTCGAGGAAGAGTGTATCCCATTCCCCCACATTGTGCGCATGTCGGTGAGTACTGATTCTGCTTTTGTACGTTACGAAAAACATTTGGGTCATTTTCTGCATCGCACACTTTACTTGTGGGTTCGAAACGCATCAGGTTTCACTCGTCCATTGGAAAAGTACTTTTAACCCTTAAATCTAAGACTGACTGGCTTCTAATTTCTGCTTACCATATCATCCCTGAATCAAACCATTTGACGAAGCTGTTGAATGTTTCACAAATTCTCCTTTTCAGCGCCTTAGGAAATGTATAAAGAATAGTATGGAGAACATGATTACTGATATTAGGGTGTAAAGGTTAAACCGAATAAGATAGACGGTGAATTTTTTCCTCCGCATCAATAATTTCGAGCAATCCCTGTCTGGTATCAAGGCTTTGATACCAGATTTTTTTGATACGATTATTTTTCTTCTTTCGTTTGTGGGCGTTTTCCTTCTTAACCTCAATTTTATTAACTTTGTCTCTGTTAAGGGGATGACTTAAGCAGAGGAATGCTTCAGTTCGCTAAAGGAGTTCCTCTGGGAGAGAAAGGCCTGGACTGGCTCAAAATACATTTAGTGACGTTGCACGGTGCCAAGAAGAAATCATCTTTGCAAGAACGTTTGGATTACGCCAATGAGATCATGGATGATATAGTGGATTCTGCTGAAAACCCTCTGATGGTAAATACACCAATTGCAAGAGCAGAGAAGAATTCTGATTGGTTATCGAGGGTGAAAGTTAACCTATCAGCTGTAGCGGACGTTGATCAAGAAGCTGTCGTCTCGAAATTCAATGAGCTTTTAGGATCTGATAGCAAATTCTCTACAACTTTAAGTGATGTATATTTTCCTGAAAAATGATAATGAGAGCGAATTTCAATAAGTGCTCATAATAATCCAGGATTACATTGGTTTTGTTTTATTTTTACTTTTGCTTATTGTTTGGTTCTATGAAAGCCGAGAAGAACTTAGAGGGTTCTCTCCACTTTAGCGAGAGTTGACACTGATGTTCAGATAAGGCATTTTTTCATATCTGTGCCCTTGGTGGTAACGTTCCTTTCCCGTTACAGGGTCGAGGCTGGTGGAAGACAGCGGACGATCCGTGGCAAACGCTGGCCACTTGCATGGAGATCGTAGACGCTATGCGGTCCTCAGACCCCGCGCAGTATATTTCCCATCAGCCAGTTCACCAGGATGGCTCGTGCAATGGTTTGCAGCACTACGCTGCCCTGGGCCATGATAGTTATGGCGCAAAGCAAGTCAATCTGATGCCTGCTGATCGACCTCAAGATGTTTACGAGGAGGTATTTTAAAACAAACCGTTCTTTCGCCAACTAAGATTGTTTTAAACTTTTCACTTCGTAGATCTCATAAGTAATTCTCCCTACTGTCTGCTATAAAATTCTCATGATGTTAATTCGAAGAATTTGGTATTGGGTGAACTAATAACCCCATAAGTGATATTTTTGTCTCTATTCTCATTACTTATGAGTAGAAATTCCGTCCAGATTTCATGGGAGTAAAACGGTTAAAACTATCTTTAACATTAATCGCGTTAAGCCTTAACAGAAGCTTATAAATAATATGTGAAGGCAGTAATGTGTCTGTGGATGGACATTAGGGACAGCAACGCCAGAAAAGACGTCCATTCAAAAATGAATTTAAATTTATAGTTCGAATTTCGTAAATGGCTGACTGTGTTTACCGTCTCGAACGGCGCCACACCTCAACTTCAGTTTAACGTATGTGAACAGCGTTGAAATCCATTTAGAAACTTAAATAATTTGCCGTTTGGCTTACCGTACACAGAGCACGGAAACTGTGTTGATTTCTTGTTGTTGTAGTAACGAGGACGGCTTAGAAATGTACAAAATTCTAAAGCACACCTACTTAGTTATTGTTCTACTCATTTGATCTTTTGTATCGCCACGTCTTCCTTTCCATCGCCGTCTTGGGTTGCTTAAGGTGCGTACTCACTGAGCCTCGCATTAAGGCTGATAGCATATTACGGTGAACGCTCGCCAATAACAAATTTGGCTCAGGTTGTTTTTCCGAACTTAGCGTCATTTTAAGTTCAATGTTTTATTTTCATTCTCGTTTTACATGGTTCCTCTCAAGGTTCTCTAGATTCTCTCTCTTAGACTCTTCCTATGACTGGTCATACACTATGGTTTTCTTCTTGGGCACTACATATAAATTATTCATTTCAACTTAAATTGAAGCATTGGTTTTTTGAGTTTAGGAACTTGATATGTGTAGAACAGACTAAACGCCCTAAACTGCACAACATGTGTTCTATAACTTGGTTTCTCTCCTGTAGGTAGCAAAACTTGTCGAAGCAACTCGAGCACGTGACGCTGCCGACGGTAACGAAATTGCTAAGGACCTGGAAGGAAAAGTCACGCGCAAAGTGGTTAAACAAACAGTGATGACCATCGTTTACGGCGTCACTTTCGTCGGCGGCCGACTACAGATCGAGAGACAATTGCGAGACTTAGATATGGACCCGAAGCTGGTTTTTAAATGTTCTCATTACCTGGTGAACAAGGTTTTTGCCAGCATCGGAGAGATGTTTACAGCAGCAAGTGCCATTCAGGTTGGTTTTGTTTTAGAGATACTTGGTGAGCACTACGCGAATTGAAAAGTGATTTTGTTTTCCCCAGCCTTGGCGTGAGATGCAGAACTCAGAGAACAGTGATTTATCGTTTTTTTACCTTTTTTTTTTCATTTTGTACCATTTTTACCGTTTTTGAGAAATATTTTTGCAAACTAAGTCCAGTGCCATACGAAGAAACATTTCGTGAGGATTGCAAACATTCTCGGGCTGTTACTGCATTAACTGAGCTGCGTTGTAATGATCATGAAAGGTAAAGGACTCTTAGTTGGTCTCAGGTTGGCAAAAAATAGATGAGACCTACACATCCTGAGACTTACTTAACCCCATGATGTCTCCCACGAGTGACCAAGACTGAATTTCTCCCAACTGTATCAATACAATACCAAGCAGTCCAGTCATGAGAATAAAGAAGAGTATCAATTTGGGGATTATTAGTTGATCCAACGACGAATTCTCATAACTAACATAAGAATTTTAAGGCAGACAGTAAGGAGAATTACTAATGAGATCTTGGGAGTTAAAGGCTTAAACAGTGTCGATTTAAATCTACTTCATGTGTCCTTAATTTAATCCAGGGAATAGAGACACTTTCTAGCAAGCTTTTAGGTTTTTTTTAATTTTATTTTATGTTTTTATGCTAATTACAAGTTAATTCTTTTTCTTGCAGAACTGGTTTGCTTCATCAGCCACACAAATCGCCTTAGTTGGTCACTATGTAGACTGGTACACTCCCCTGGGACTGTATGTCAGACAACCTTACTGCAAAAAGCCTGTCAGACACTCCATAAAAACTAATCTTCAGTGGTTACTGTTAAAAGTGAAAGGGCTTCCTGATATTCCGCCCGACTCGCGGAAACAGCGCGGGGCCTTCCCGCCAAATTTCGTTCATTCCCTAGACTCCACGCACATGATGCTTACCGCGCTGTATTGTCAGCGGTCTGGGTCGACTTTCGCGTCTGTACATGACAGCTTCTGGACTCATGCGGCCAACGTGGGTGTCATGAATCGAGTAAGTTAAACGGAATTGACAACCAAGCAGGGACCTTATTTAGGGGAATCCCAGAATATAATCTTTGCCGGAATAGTACTTGCGCATCATTCTCTGTTACAGCTATAAAGTATACTCATTAAATGCCCATGTTAGAACTGCCTGAACATGCAAGTATGGAGCACCACGTGTCTTCGGAACGGTAATCTCAGGTCACAAACGCTGCTCGCAAAGGATTAACATTTTCTTAAGGTTACCTAGATGAACGGGCTCTTTTATTCGTTGGGTTGAAATTGAAGGCATTGCAAAACTCTCACTGCTCTCGACGAGGAGGAGTAGATTTTAATGAACTTAACTATAAATAGGGTTGCTTACTGTGCATGGTAGTCCTATGTAGTTCCTTTTGAGCAAGTTCTGTAAGTTCTATTGTTCTGTTGTACCTGCATTGGCTTCTTTTTTTTAAGGAGATTTTACATCGGAGGAATTTATCTAAAAATGTTTGGATACGTCGGTTTGTCATCTGCTTTGTGACAAAGAATGTACTCTCTTAAAATTGTTGTATATTCTTAATTTAGTTAATTTATTGGTATTCATATTTGTTGTTTTTTTTTTTACTGACTGGCTGACTGACTGACTGGCTGACTGACTGACTGGCTGCCTTAGGGAAAGACTGACTGGCTGACAAACAGACCGACTGAGCGAAAGAATGACCGACCGAATAACTGACTGACTGATTGACTGCCAGAGGGAAATAATGACTGACTGATGGCTGAGTGAATAAATGACTGGCCGACCAACCTAGTGATTGAGTGAAAGAATGACTGACTGCCTGTCGACTGCCAGAGTGAAAGAATGACTGGCTGACTGTCTGACCAACTAACTGAATGAGTGAAAGAATGACCGGCTGACTGACTTACTGTCAGACTGGCTGACTAACTGACTGAGTGAAAGATGACTGGCAGACAACCAGACTGATTTATTAATAAACCGACAGATTGATTGATTGACAGACTGATAACTGTTTTGCCATTTTCAGATTTGCCGCGAGCAGTTTGTCACACTCCACAGGGAACCCATTCTTGAGGAACTTCAAAACCACTTCGAGAAGAATTATGCTAATTTGAAGTAAGATGATAATTGTTTCTCGTTACGTCTCTTACTCTGCAGTATCTTATCAATCCAAGGTTACAGCCTGAAGAACTGCGTTAACCCGTTGTGTTCGTGGCTGTCTTGTCGTTGCGTAGCTGAACATGTAACATTGAGACTAGACTACGATTATTCCCTTCTTTTCGGCGAAGTCCGTCGCACGGGTCCAAAAAAATTCAGGGAAAAAGATTGATGTTTGCGCGTCGCGCAGAACTCTTTGTATTAGACGCACTAACATCAACTCTTTTTTGACTTCCGAAAAGGAAGGACTGTTCGCGGTTGGGACAGGAATTTTTTTGTTTTATTTTATTTTGACGCTTAATTAACAGGACACTTTTGTTACAGGCTTAATCGTCCGTTGAAATCGAAAAACTCGAAAGTGGAAAGAACGCGCGTATCATTTGATGGACGACCTGAACTTGGTAAGTTTTTGAACGGCGTCACAGAAGTTATCCTGATACAAGTGCAAATGAGCATTCTGGAGATGATTTTTTTTTAGTTTTATTCTACACCATCACGATTCTTCAATAAACTTTAACATTGGCGATTATCGTCGCGACTCTTTTTCAAGAGAAGGTGTCTCTTTGGGCCACCCGCGCCTTTTTTTTTAACCTGGGGGGAGAGGAAGGGGGTTATTTTTTTCCTTACACTAATTTTTTGTTTTTACCTCACCCTATCCTTGCTCCTGCCGAAAATTTTCTGATGGCCTTACAGCTAGAGTGATATCATTAAAAGAGAGCTTTTCTCTCTACTTTAAAAATGACTGATCTAGTTGTAATTCTTTTCTCTTTTTCACGATCTTTCAGGTGATTTTGACATCAACGAAGTCCTGCACTCCACTTACTTTTTCTGTTGATCAGCAAAAGAATTGAAGGACTCGATCAATCAATGAGATAATGAAGAATCAGTTTGTCTCATGAAAGGATCAGCCCTATTTGGGTTTATTTGAAATCAATCGACACTTTAGGATATCACGTAACGAACGCATTCGGAGGAGAAAGGCTTCGTCATCAGTCTATGTGAAGAAAACGCCATCTCTTGGTCTACTGACGCTTATTTATGTTTGCTCTTGGGCACAGTAAATGAACAATATCACCATGGAAACCATGATAATCCCTTTTCTCAAGTAATTTTGCATGGCCCAAGTACTTCAACGCGAAAAAAAATAAAAATTTCAATTTTTTATTCGTTACAAAGAAATGAAGATTTTGCTCATTTCTTGTCCTGTATTTAATGTTTATACAAGCGAACTTTTCTGAGTGACGAACAGATATATTATCATATTCTTCACGTAACTGCCACGACGGTAAATCACCCTGAGTTTGAAAGTGGTGCGCACGCATTCTATCCAAGTTCCTTGTTTTGAGAAGGCGAGTTCCGTTGAAGGGAAGAGCCTTTCTCTCCCCCCCCCCCTCCCTTTCTCACAACACCCCTTCCACTTCCATTGTTACTCTCTTACCAAACTGTAGGATTTCTCAGCAATGAAGTAAAAACCGTTCGCGTTCCGATTTACTACGCCCTGACGGGAGGAAGATTTCCTCCGGCTACAGAGCGTATGAACGACCTCGCAGTCCTGGTGAGTTCGAATGAATGATCATTACAGTAAACGAAATCTTATAACAACTTACAAGTTTCATAGCTTATCCAAAACAGACAACAATCATGCTTTGATTCTGACACAGTATTTGTGTCCTAAGAGGATTTACGTTTAACGAGTGCCGTCTGAAAATGGTCTGAAACGGCAAACCTTTCATGACATTGAGCTACATGAGAGCCAGAAGGATTTATTATCAATAGGTGCAAGATGCGGTGTAAAGATATTACTTCAATCCTATAATAGGCCCTGAAGATGACTCCGTTTAAAATTGTGGATATTTAACTACATAGATATTAGACCTTCACCACACTTCAAAAACCTCATCTGTAAAATGAGGCTAAGTGCGAAACTATTTTGGTGAAAATCCTTATCACTTCAAAATCCTTGTGATTGCCTTCGCTTTAAAACAGGGGCCTTGTTTGCGTTGAATATGGCCTATTAATCATCTTTTTTTTTGTCATTTTTTATTATCCACAGCTCAAGTATGATTTATTTCTTTACTTTTTATAACTTTCCCTTACGATGAGCAAGAATCCTCAAAATTTGCCACGCATCCATCATGTGCCTTGCTCGCTTAGTTATAGTAACAGCGTGTCCAGTAAGTATCCTGCAGGCACCATTTGAAGCGTGAATGTTTCAGACTTCCTTTCCTGCAATGTTCTTTAGTTGAAGTTTATCTGACAGTCATTTACTATCCGCTCGACCATCTACTCCTTCTCAGACCCGCTAAAATTTCCCATATATCTTTGCGGGTGCAGCACCGCTCGTCGGCATGGTCAATGTCTTTGGATTCTCTCTCTACTTTGAAAGGTTTGTAACTAAATTTCAAGGCTATTTGATCCTGAAATGTTACTTTATTAGGAATGTAAACGTATTCTTGCTTACAGAGTCAAATATTTTATTTTTGTTTACAGTGTACTTCGACGAAAAGGTCCCTTCCAAAGTTTGTTTACATGTTCACAATATGGTAAGCTGCAAGAGTTTTTTAAAAGCATCTTAACTATAAAAACGAATTATACGATGTTCACAAGAACAATTTATTGAAATTGGTAGCTTCAGGACATTGTTTAATAACGGTTTGGGATCAATTCAAATTGTAATATTATTATTCAAAAAGGCTGAATTGCAGAATTTCTTGTGCTATTTTGCATACTAAGAATGACATCCGTATCTCCAGGGATCCCATATGTGATCTGGAAAACGTGGAAAGTCTTGGATTTTTTAATGGGATTTTCCAGGTCTGAAAAGCCCTGGAAAAAGACCGTTGATATTTGAAAGTGTTAATAATCTGGAACTCGGAATTAATCTCGAGAAAATTGTTTCTGAAAAAGGGTACAAGCCCTGATCTCATATGCGCTTCATGTGCTATTTCATTGATCCCACATGCAAGGACAGGCTCCAAGAAGTGGCTCTCTTCGTGTTTCCATTTTAAGCTTTAACTTTGTTCAAATCTTGAAGCTTCAAATTTGAGTTTTGACTGCTAAGAACTAAATGACAAGCTGATGTTGGGTTTCTTACAAAATCAATCATGTTTCCATGTTATGGGTAGAGAGGATGAGTGTGATGGGAGGTTCAAGGCCGTTATCAGGACTCATTTATGGAAATGTTTGAAAATTCATTTGGCTGGGGAAATTAACATTCTTTGACAAAAAGTTTGGGATTTAAAACATTTATGACTGTGGCAACTGAGTCATGGCTTGTGTGGGCCTTAGCTACCTGACTACTGTATCAACTTTGTTACCCAAACAAAAATATGCAAAAAAAAATGCCTTCATAACTCCTGTTACAGTGCCAATGAGAGCACATCTTACAGGATAATGTAAGCTGATAATCTGTCTTTTTTGTTTGTCTAAATTTCTGGTGATTTTTAGTCAATTTGTTGATGAACTTATGCACAAACCCACTTTTGACTCTAAATGAAAAATTTAACTAGTTCAACTTTTTGCTCACTGTATTTTTCAATAAGGTAACTGAAAATAAAGAAAATTATGTGTGCCA
Organism: Pocillopora damicornis; assembly: GCF_964200805.1. NCBI lineage: Eukaryota > Metazoa > Cnidaria > Anthozoa > Scleractinia > Pocilloporidae > Pocillopora > Pocillopora damicornis. The sequence continues at coordinate 15,424,126 of NC_142673.1, read as the reverse complement.
CTTGGCAAGGGCATGAAAATTGTTAATTTTGATCCCTAGACAAACTTTTAAGACTGGAGATGACTCTTGCTTTCTTAGATGTCTGTTTCTCAACATTTCTATTATATGATGGTTTACTGTGAAGTATTAAGCATATTTTGGTACAGCCTTAATTGGACCAGAGAGAGGAAACAATTTTAAAATTTTGGTGCTTTGTATCATCTTAACAAATTCTCAGGGGTCACAACCTTGATTACTTTTTCCCAAATCAAGTTACCTTTTATCTAAATAGTTATCACTATAATGGCATCTGATTTAGTGGTTACAATTTAGAGGGATATAATTAAATAACTGTTTCAGATCTTACTAGAGTACCTTTCTATACAATATCATGTTAATTAAATAAGTGATTTTTTTCTACCATTTTTGTCATGCTCTCTAAATCAAGAAGCCTACAGCTGTATCTGTATTGAGGCACTTTCAACGTGATATGATTGATTTATTTTTAATAGTTATTAACCAGTTCTCATTGTTTCTTTCCTAGGTAACCAAAGTGCTTGTCTTTGGCTGGTTGTTAAACTTGTACCTGCAACTTAAAAAAATCCTGAGTCTACAGAAAAGAAAAGAGAAGTGACAGAAAGCTGAAAGGATCTTGAACTGTTTGCAAAAGATGGCTGACTAATGGCTGACCCACATGGCTTCACCCATAAAGCCTCTTCCTCAGTCTTGATCTGTGATGCGACAACTTGGTCTACCAAAAAACAAAGAGAAGTGTGTGAAAATTGTTTTGGAAACTGGACTGTCCTACTGGGCTGAATGGATCTTAGACTGTGTACAAGAGGTGGGTGACCAAGAGCTGACCACAATGGAGTTGGCTTCACCCATAAAGTCAGCGTCACCATTAAGTCTCTTCCTCAGCCCTTATCTGGAATGATAAGACTTGGTCCATCAAAAAAAAAACAAAAGAGAGTGAAAACTGATTTGGAAACTGGACTGTCTTTATGTAGTGTAGAGATCTTGAACTGTGTATAAGAGATGGGTTTCTAACAGCTAGCCAATCATGTCCCTGATGTATTGAAGAAGCTATACCTATGAGAATTTCGTTGATCCCCTTTGAAATACTCTGACGACAAAATTTTGAATTGCTCCATTTCATCATGAAATTCAAGGTAGAAGCAGTTGGATCCAAAGGGATGACCTAATGTCAAGAGGAAGGACATTCCGGAGGAAGGTAACAGTTTGTATTTATGTTTTTACATCTTTATGTTTCCTTAGAATTATATTATTATTCCAAAAGTACACCAATTTACCCTATTAAGGCATCGGAGAATGGAGCAATAAAGTGGGCTGACCGAACGATCCAAACTTTGATTTATTTGGTTTCCGTTTTTTTAGGCGAACTTTAAAGTGCAAAGAACTCTTTTGTTGTTCATAGGGAACACTCTTATAGTTTCCTTTGTGTTGTTTTCGTCTTTCCCGCACGCCCTGTACGATTGACACGATGCTCAGATAAGCCTGTAGGGTGTATTTCGAAAACTACCGGCCAAAATGCCAGAAAATGAAGTAATGGTGGTATAGAAACTCCCTTACTCAATTGTTTAACATATAACACGTGTGAACATTTTTTCATTTTTGTTTTTCGCTCGTCCCTAAGAGGCCCAGAAAAAAACTACGCAAATTCCCAAAATTTCCGCGCTTATTATAGGTAAAATAATTGATTAGATGTATATGTATTGCGCAGTACATTCGGCCTTTCAAGCGTTTGTATTCAACTGATCTGGAGATATTCAGCCAACTAAAATAGCTACACTTAACTCTAGACTGAATGCAGAACTGGACTTTGGACTGGAAAATAGGACTAACAAAATTGATGATTGTGAAGAATTGTTCAAGGAATTGAGAATTGAAACATCATTTGCGGTTCTCATGTTTTCGTAGGGGTGTTCTGATAAATTGACTCTTCGATCGGTGAGAGATTCAAAAGGCGACAGATTCGAAAGTATACGCATGCTTAGATGCCGATCTCAGCGAAGTTTTATTCCATAGCGTAATGTTTTGCGGCAAAGAAAATAGGGATCTTTCGAGTAAGATTTACCGCGTTTCCTTCGGTGGAATTTCCGAAGATTTGCTGGACCGTTATACATATTTGAGCCCTCCCAAGTGCCTGTTGATGAAAAAAATTTATAAGACCAAATTTGAGATAGAGGAAGAAAACACAAAATTGCAAATAGCGAGGAGCTGCTTTTGTAACTCCTATTGTAAAAAAATTTGAGAGATATCACCGAAGCAAAATGAAGAAAATCAAAGGCAAAACCAAATCATCGCTGGCGAGCGCCTCCCTACATGGAGTCTTAGCTTAATAACGAAAATCATTTTGATAATATATACCACAGCAAACAGTAGTTCGAACACTTCCCACATTGCCTTTTGATGGCTTTTAGTGACCTTGAAAAGCGAATGCGTAAACATTTTCTAAAAAACAATTACGCTGGGGCGTCAACATTGAGCAAAAACCCTATGGAGCCTCCTAAAGATTGCATATAATGCTATTTGCCAGTCTTGCCCTTCCATTCTTAGTGAACACTCCAGTTTCGATTCTCAAGCATATCTTTTCAAATCCTTCTATGATAAACTCCTAGTATAATGGTAGCATGGACTAACAACATTCTGTGGAGAAAGTATATTTTGACGCTTGCATACATCCTGTATAGTTGAAAAGTTTTTATCATAAGCTGTTTGACAGAAATATAACTGTTAATTATCAAACAATAATTATTTGTTCAAAACGGCATCATTATTCAAAAACATAAATCCAAAGTCCAGTCAAGAGCAGTCCAGCATTTCTGGCCGAAAAACTCGAATATTGAACTACTAGTCCATATCGAAAACAAACCAAAGTTGTGGGGTACTTTGTAAAAAGCCACCTCAACGGCTCTGACGTTTCGGACACTGGACCAGTTGATTCAGATTTGGAATTTCGTTATCGTCAAGTGATAAACAGCCCTGTGAAAGCGAAAGAGGGGTTGTTACAGGTTTTCATCGCAACGCGTTTAATTTGTCATAATTAATGTACACCAATTTTGCTCTTTCTTTTTCAAGGGTCTCGCGTATTTCAACTTTTTTTCGGGAATAACTTACGTCAAGTCATACAGAATAACTGTTGTAAATCGTACCTCTTCAACCCTTAAAAAAGTTTATCCTTTCCATTTCGATAAATGTCGAACGCACTTTGATTTTTCCATGAAAAAAAAAAGATTGGTAAAAGAAAATTTCTTTGGCTGACTTTGAATTCTTGATTTGTGATCGTGTACTAATCCATTGCGCCAAGTGATCAAGCAATGCAAAGACAGTGAAAAGTTACCGTGAAAAGCATGTGTTGCTTTTTGTTAATTAGCCAACTCGCTTAACTTGTTATTGTTGAAGGAATCAAATTTGCATGTTGCCTTTTTTGTCTTTTTTTTTTTGCATACTCCTTATCCTCAAGGTAAAATTAGAAGAAAGCGGAGACGAAGTCTGAGAAGTGAGGTGGCTTTGGTGACGGTTTGCTTGCAAGTTTTCCAATGAACATGGGGAGAATGCTCGGGTAAGTTTTTAGCTTTATTTTATTGTTAATGCCCCGCCCTGAAATCTTCGAGAAGCCAACTACTTCATTAAGCGACGGTTGAGACTCACAAATTTGAAGGAAACCTTACTGGATTATTTCTTAGCAGTGAAGCTGGTCTGGACATTCACATTTAACTTTGATGAGAAATGTTATTTTAAGTAGAACCAGTCAAGTTATTTGAAAATTTGTTTCACCTTTCACCTAGTTTTTGTGTAGTTGAACAGAAATTTTAAATCCTGTTGTGTTATCAATGTCATTAAAAAGTACATTATTTTCAAGAAGATCCAGCCTTGAAGACATCTTTTAGCATCTTACATATTTTATTGCTTTCCAATACAGCGAATAGGTAAAAGGACCAGGATACTGAATATTCTGGTGAGTATAACTGTTGTGGTAGTGTTGAACGGAAAATTATAATTCTCATCAAGAGATTATCAGTTTATATTCTCTTGTTCTCATATGATGCCCTGTTTAATAATATTATAGAAAATTGAGTAGTTCGTTTATTTCTATTTGTTTCGAAGGTATCTCTGCCCGAAGTTACAATCAAATATTTCAACCATGAAAAGAAGTCTAAAAATCTTCGCATCTTTGTTCTTGTGGTTCATCCAAACAACTTTAAGTACGGACGGACATTCTCGTTGTATTTGAAGCAAAAAATTTTCCATTCTCTTGGCGGGAAACACTAATATGGCTTACTTGGAACTCTAGTTTACTTTTCAGATGCCGCGAGAAATGACTATCTCAAGCAAGATACCAAGAAAAGGTATCAATCACGGAAGAAACGGAAAATCGGGGGTCGAGTGCCCCTCCACACCCACCTCTCATAGACAGTTGTTTTGTAATATGAGACTAGTTTAACATTGTGGTACGAAATATTGTGATAAGCATGCGTCTTACAACATGAATGTGTATTAAAAAATGTAGTTACCACAAGGATGAACTTGTCTTAAATTACAAAATAACTGTCTATTTTTTGTTCCTTCCAAGGTTGACTCTCCTAAGACGCTTGGTTGAAATGGTCTTTTCTTATGACATTTGAAAAGAAAGAAAGAGAGCTTCGAGCTTCGAATGTGCTATTTACACATTTCCTGCCAAAAGACTTAAACAATGTTTCTTTATAGATGCAAAATGATGCCCATCCGTACATAACGTTATTTTAGTGCACCACAACGACGAAGTTGGAGGAGGTTTTTAAACTCCCAATTTACACTTCTTTTCCAAAGTATCTTGTAGTCTATCTGAAAAAATAAAGAGAAGCAAAATAAACATCTCTCACATTAGTCCTTTATTCTGTAATATTCCATCCAAAATAAATTAGAATTTTCAAATCAAAACCGGCTTCAGTTTACAGTAAGAGCACTACACGAGACAATGCGGAATGATAGCAAATTTCTCCCTCCTTTTCCTAGACCTTTCTTGGACCTTCTGTTCTCTCCCATCCTGAAGTTGACACAGATGATATTAATCGCTTTGTCAGCAATACTTAACATGGAATAAATCATCTGTTAGCAACTGCAAAACAATTTCAAGTCTGCAGTAAGTGTTCTCTATAACTTCAAAAAGCTAAAAAAACAGCTAACTCTAAAGACAGCAAGAATTACTGGAAAAATTCAATGCTTCTGGTACTAGTTTAGGGTACTTTACTCTAGACGAAACATAAAAAAAAGCAACTTTCGACGAAGTTACAAAGGTCTTTAATCAGGCAGTTCAACAATAACACACTTATCGCACTCACTAAAATATTAAGTATTTTCTTCTTTTACCGTCTTCTTAAACTTATAATCTTTGCGGGATCATACAATCTGGGCGAGGAAAAGTAAGAAAAATGTTTGTAAATACAGAACTCTAACACTTCTGGTTCAATTTGATAAAGATGTTCAATCGTCGCTGATAGTTAAATTAAAGGAAAATGCAATTTTGTAAAGGTTGAAACTGGTACAGAATAACAAATTTCAGCTCAAAGGTTTACACAATAAAACATCACTAGTACTCACCGGATCCTACGAGTATTCCCTTCTTCCAAAACCATTCATGTTAATTTTTTAAATATTTGCGGTTCCCAAAAGGCGAAAAGTAAGAGAAATAGTGAATGGAAAATAAAAGGTCCTAGTTGAAAGAATTCATTATAAGACGACACTGAAATTCTTTGCGGGTGGGAAAAGAAATTTTTTACAAAACTACACTCTTCAGTTCAGGAAGGTAGACATTGACACAATAATTAGAATCACTGAAAAGTTGAGTCTTCTCTTCTTCCTTGACCGTCTTTTTCAATGTGAAAGCTGCGATAACTGAAAGGGGAAAAGGATGTGGCAAAAAAAAACAACAACCACAGCAATTCAATTATACTTGGAAATAGTTTGCAGTTATGCGAAAATGATTCAATTTAAAGATGCAAATTCACTGAATTCTAAAATAAAAGTTAGGAAAAAGGAAGAAAATTTCGATACATCTGTTTACAGTCAAAAACAATTTACTGAAAACAATACTTGAACTATTTGTTCTACAAATTTGAGCTCCATTTAAACATAATTACATAAGGTTCCTTTTCAACCATACTCAAAGGTTTGAAGCATTTCTTCTTCCTTGACCCCCTTCTCAGACTGGTTTTCTTTCAAGTATCTGAAAGGAAGAATGCAAGAACGATTAATGTGAACAAAAAATTGTGGGAATGATCATTAGTTAACACCTGGGAGAGGAAGGGGGAGTCAGGGGGGGCAGGGGGTTATAGATGTGTCACAACAACATTTATCTGATTCCCTCATAAGACTCTGTAGTACTCTAATGAGGCCCCACTATATCCCCCTCATTTAAAAAATGCGCAAGACGACTGATCCCTTGCCCATTCCCCCTTAAAACCAAGTGACCTCCAAAATCTTCCAAACCCCCCCTCCCCTGATAGTTGAGGCCTGGTGATCAACTGTTTGTTTGAAAATGGGTTTAATTTGCATGTGAATGAAACTTATAATCAAATGAAAGGATCAACACCAAGACTCGTTTTCAAAAAGAGGTCAAAGGTATTTCGACTGTCATGTAGGGAGTTGTAGCATCTTTACAACATACTTTTAATGGATGGAAGTCAAAGCAAGATACACATTTTCATAAAATATTGCTACAGCTCCATCATATTCTACAAAAATTTGCCTCTTTCTCCTTGGTTGCCTTGTCATGTGGCGAGAATCTCTGATTTCGATAAAACTTAATTTAGATCCAAACAATAAAAGATTATAAACTCTTAATATTCTCTTGTTCGAATACAAGCAACATGGCCTCCGTTTGCTACATCATATAATTTTGAACAAGGTTTCTTTCTTCCTGGCCACCAAAATTTTTATCTAGCGATCATATTGAGATTTTAAGTCACCAGAGGCTGACTTTGAGATAAACTTAAGCCCTAAATGAAATATTGTCCAAAATCAGAACCTTTGTTATCACAATCCAGCATGCTAGAAAAGGAAATGTCAGTAAGTCAGTCAGTCAGTAGGTTAATCAGTCAGTCTGTCAGTCAGTCAGTCAGTCAATCAGTCAGTGAGTTCAACAGTAAGTCAGTCAATCAGTCAGTAAGTTAGTCAGTCAATCAGTAGGCAGTCAGTAAGTCAGTCAGTCAATCAGTAGGCAGTCAGTAAGTCAGTCAGTCAACCAGTAGGCAGTAAGTCAGTCAATCAGTTGGCAGTCAGTCAGTCAGTCAATCAGTTGGCAGTCAGTCAGAAAGTCAGTCAAGAATAAATGGGGTTAGTGTTAGCTTTTACTTGGGGCAGAAGAGCACAGAACACGTCATCACGATGGAATGTGCTACACAAAATTAATCACCTTATAGTAACCGTGAAACGTGAAAATGTTTGATGTGTAATAAGCTTACTTGCACTTATCTTAACCTGGTAGTGTGGAAGTGTGGAGGTGTGAAAGTCAGTCAGTCAGTCAGTCAGTCAGTCAATCAGTTAATCAGTCGGTCAGTCAAATCATCAGTCTATCAGTCAGTCAGTTATCAGTGAGGGAGTCAAGTATTCAAACCGTCAGTCTGTCTATCTATCAGTCAGGTTGTGGTTGGTCAGTCAATCAACCTGGCAGTCAATAGCTTGGTCCACTTGTAAGTGAACCTGACAGCCAGGCAATCATTCAGCTAAATAACAGTAAGTCAGTCCATCAGGTCCATCAATCAGTCACTCAGTATGTCAGCCAGTAAGGAGTTAGGCAATGAGTCAAGCAGTCAATCAGGTAGTCAGCTACTTAGTCAGTTAGTTAGGCAGTCAGTCATGTAGTAAGTCAGTGAGTCACTTAATGAGTAAATAAGTCAGCCAGTAAATCACTCAATCAGCCTGTACAGTGTAAGTGCTCCAGGCAGTGTTAAGCCAATATGAAAGTCAGTAAGTTAGTTCAATGTTCAGTGAGTCACCTACTCAATGAGCCAGTCAAAGGGGGCTAGTCTCTAGCAGTCAGAAAATTGAGTCGATCAACCATCTATTCTGAGGAAAAAATACAGCCATACCAGTGAAACTGTTAGTCTGTGTCAGGCTAGCTCTATGTTTGCCACTATTTCAATGTCACTGTTCCTGTCTGTTTCTGAAGGGAATTGTTGCCTGAAAAAACTTGTTTTGCTGGAAAATGCATTTTATGGCTGTTTGAGACAGTTGCACCAATGACACATATTCCTATAAGCAGTGCCTGTTTGTCAGTATCCAACACTCATTTAGAAGTAGCACTTAAACAAAAATGGTAGTCATAGGAGGACCATGTATTACTGTATCTATCTTAAACCCTAGATTACCTGACCTGATTCTAATTTTAAAGTCCTTCCCCCTCATATAATTTTTGAAGAATTTGCTAACTCTTGCTAAAAGTCAATGTCCCAAATACCACTATGCCCTACATTTAAGTCCTGTTTAAGTCTGTTAGGAGTCAAAGGTTTAATAAATAAAAAATATAGTACAATGGATTTTTTTATGCTTGTTAAAATTTGGAATTCATCTTTGTATGGGTTATCTATGTCTGAGTTACTTATAGCTTTTCTTAATTTCGTGTTTTTTTCTTCAGTTTTTAACAAGATTCTTTACAGTCGAAATTAATTAGTATGGGGTTGGCTGACTCTAACTGAAATTCTCTTCTTTCAAACGCAGATATTTGATTCCAGCCCACATGGTTACATGTGGAAAAGTAATGAACGTGTGCCAGGTAGCTGGCTGTCATACTTATCTTCGCCAGGAAGAAATCGCGGCGCATGACAGCTGCTCCACTTCCCGTCATCTCAACCTAATGGAGCAGGAAAGATCAAAGACTTTGTGGGAAGATGCTTTTTATTAATTCTAACCCAAATCGTCAAACCCGGACGCAAGAATGGAGTTTTATTAAGTACAATTACGACGCTTTGATTTGTTTCCGGATGTAACCTTATTGAATTTATTTCCTCCGCAGAATCGTCTCCTTGTCGTACCTATAAGAGGGGAAGAAAAAGCAGTCTTCACTTGGAGGATTCCGCCGGACATGCACGGCTCATTGGGGTCACCAATTTTCCCAAAATTTAATAGGAAGTGTAAATTGCTACTGGATAAGCACAGGAAGAACCTTCAGGTCCACTACATCCAAGGGGTGGATCCCATTTCACTACTAGCAAGGTAACTGTTTTGAATTAGAATTTTATGATTGGGGAAATATGTGGATTTGGATGAAGATCGAAAGTGAAAACATGTCATAAATTTTTCCTTTCAAAATTTACATAGTGCTAAGTGAAACGGAATATTCTCCTGTGTAAACCGTGTAACCATCCTCGCGTAGGCACTACAACGAAATGTATTCCTGACTCGTCAGATTGCTGAAAATAATTATTTCGCTCAATACAAGGTAGAGCGAAACTTGAAATCAGGTTAGAGCGCCTAAGAACCGAGTCATGGAATGTCTTGAAAACCGTGTGATAAATCTCTAACAACTAAGGTTTTGAATGTTTCAGGGAACCGGGATATCCATTTTTTATCCATTTTACATCTCGTGTCTGAAGTCGATTTTTAAGCAAGTTGAGAGTAGAGTTGGAAATATAAATGCAATCGAATACGTTACGAGAAGAAGTATTTTGCTCGTTGGCAATTTTATTCCTAAATTCGTTATTTATTTTTAATTGCAACATCCACGGGATTTGAAGGCAGACACCACCAAGGAAAACACAACATCGACGGAAAAATTATCAGTCAAAGGAACGTGTACATATTATATGTGAAAACTGTATGGAAAGTTGTAAAATTTCTAAAATACAACAATCAGGAGCTCATGGTCCCGTCTGCTCTCGATCGAGACATATTCAGTGCTGATTCTGATATTCATCAAACCTTACAGTGACTCGATAAATAAAAAACCACTTACTTCTCGAGCCAGTTCTTTTGTCATTGTTCATTGACCTAAGTCGCCATACAGTTCTTCAAAATCCGTCGTCCTCCATCCCAAACACTCGCCTATTACAGGTATGAAAATTCATTTTGATAAACTTCAACATGAAGCAAGTTTAATTTATTGATGAATTGATTCATGATAAAATTAACAGCGTCCCATTCTGAGAGTTTTCATACAGGATTAAAGAAATGTATCAAAGAACAGCCCCCTCGCTGTTTTAAGCCTTGCTCAATTACAAGTGTACTGAGCTCTAAAATCTTAGATCCGGCGCTTGCCAACGATTGTGTTTCCTTTCGGGAATTCAGCATAAATGAAGCGGTAAATTTTCTCAAAATACACCGAATAAACCAAAGGAAGGGACCAGGTTACCCTGAAAATGAGTTCTGAAATAATTTCAAACAGTATTATCTCGTTTATAAGCGAAAAATTTACGCAAATCCCAGGCGTTTTGATCGCGACGGGAAAACCAGCGTAATGACGTCCTGAACTTGTTGGGGAGAACGGCACGCTAACACCAGAAGTCGAAATAGAGTCGTGTCCAGACTATCCGCGCGCTTTCTCGTTCTGAAATGACGTTCCCGTCCCCTTGCTAAATCACTCTATTGTCTCATCACGACAACTCCCTGATCATGAGTTTCAAGGCGCGTTAAAAAAAGGTAGTTTAAACATATTTATGCAAACAGAAAGTTTAGAACCGGTGTTTGAAGACAGAATATAGATGCGGGAAGAGAATAGCACGTAAAGACTGATTGTGGGAAGGAAAAGTTAAAGGTCGTTGAGGAACACTAAAGATTCGTAAAGAGAATTAACGAAGCATAAAGAGTGTGGGTAAAGAATGTTAAAGGTTCGTAAAGAACAGTGAGTAAAGATGCGTAAAGAATATTAAAGACAAGTGACTGTTTTGTTTCACTAACATTGCTAAAGGAGAGGTTCTGTGTATACGCCTGAATTACTAAAAATGGTCTTCTGTGATATATTCGGATATAGAATATGTTTTCAATAACTGCCCCGTGGGGGTTTGACCTCTATTTTCACTACTGTAAGTTGTTTGTTCAATATCAATTGTAAACGAAGGAAAAAGTCAGGTAACTTCGCAATACACCAATGAGATAGCTCCGAACATGTAACAATTAACTTTTTTTTACCGGCAGTGGTTTCGGGTGTCAATTAAACGCCACATCAATTAGTTACATAAAACAACCATTATAGCGACATATTTAGAACTTCGCCTCTGTCGTAAATGTTAACTGTAGCTTACTTACTTGCTCCTGTGTTTCAAACTCGACAAAGCGACGAATATAATGGTAATTTTCATTCTAAAATTTGCAACTAACTCTGCGTGAGACGCTTAACACCACAGACGGTCCAAGCTCCAGCTGTGAGATGATCATTTTACGCAATAACAGTCATGGCGGAATTATAAGAGTTTGTATGGGAATATTTACGACCACTCTAAGGAATAAAAAAATACGTCAAATTCTCAAAGAAAATACCTCACCTTACTTCCACAGCGTATTGCTTGTTATCTGACCGCTTACTTTGATGAAAAGAACGCATTTTAGCGAGTTATCCATTTCGAGGTTTTCAGTTCTGTGTATACGCCTGAATTGGTAAAAAATGGTCTTTTGTGATATATTCGGATATAGAATATAGTTTAAACATATTTATGCAAACAGAAAGTTTAGAACCGGTGTTTAAAGACAGAATATAGATGCGGGAAGAGAATAGCACGTAAAGACTGATTGTGGGAAGGAAAAGTTAAAGGTCGTTGAGGAACACTAAAGATTCGTAAAGAGAATTAACGAAGCATAAAGAGTGTGGGTAAAGAATGTTAAAGGTTCGTAAAGAACAGTGAGTAAAGATGCGTAAAGAATATTAAAGACAAGTGACTGTTTTGTTTCACTAACATTGCTAAAGGAGAGGTTCTGTGTATACGCCTGAATTACTAAAAATGGTCTTCTGTGATATATTCGGATATAGAATATGTTTTCAATAACTGCCCCGTGGGGGTTTGACCTCTATTTTCACTACTGTAAGTTGTTTGTTCAATATCAATTGTAAACGAAGGAAAAAGTCAGGTAACTTCGCAATACACCAATCAGAGAGCTCCGAAAAATTTAGGCTTAGTGATGTTGAACGATTCTATTGTGTAGAGCTACTTATGGTTCCTGGAGGTGCAACGAAATTTAGCATTAGATGAAAACAAGTGAGAGAATCAGGTGATTCACAATGGACCAATCAGTAAGCGCTGAGATAGAATGACAGCTTACTCGTGACTATCACGTGATGGACGAGTCGGTGCGTATAAACTGAAAGTTCAGAACGTCAAAGGCACTTTACATCTCTTAATTCCTTTGAAGCTGGACTCTGAGCTTGATACAGTTAAATTTGGTAAGTAGGTTTGAGTTGATAATCAATTTAGATTTCTTTCAAGTTAAGTTGACAATAACAAACGATAATTGTATAGCTCATTTAAGTTGCTCTTCGAATTAGAGCTGGTGAAGCGTTTTATTGGGCAAGCGCATATGCTGAACTAGTTAATAATGGTTTGACTTCGTTCGTTAAGGATCGCTTCAGCATCGATGTTAAAATATTTGTCCGAATGAGCGAAATATCTGTGGGCACTAAGGAAAATTCTCGTCACATTTTGTAACAGTATTTTGGAAAAGGTTTAGATATCTATAACCTATATTTGTGGTACTCATCTCTCCGTTCGATTGTCTTGCAATGATGTTGATCAGAAAAGTGCCCTCGAAATGAATTAAACAGATACCTAGATATCCCGTGTGGAAACAGCTTTCTTCCGTAGCGATCGTCATCTAGCTTTTTCGAGGTTCAAATCTAAAGATAATTTGCCTACTTTTGACTAAAAAAGGTTCAAATCTGAAGATATCTTGCCTAATTTTGATTAAAATGAAATTTGATTATTCAGCAGTATTTGCGTTCGTTGGTGTAAAATCTGCAATAACATTTTGAAACTGGTCTTGAATGCTTTTCATTCACAGCAACCTAAAGTTCCCTTGATCGAAAATGGCGACAGATGAAGAGATCATCTCGGAAGCTGTAAAGGGGACGTGGGCGTATATTAAAAAGAACGACCCTGAAGATTATTCCAAGCTCGTTGCAGACAGTGAATTGAAAGATTCTATCACTGCAGAAGCTAGGAAAGCCGCCAAAGAGGAAGTGGAGCTCTCTCACGAGTTTACCTCTCAACTAGATATCCCAGATATCCGTAAGCGCCTTGAGAAGCATCTAACCGAACACCGAATCAGCTTGATTGAAAAGGGGCTCACCATTCCAACATTCTGCCTGGAAATAAGCATGACAGACCATGGCTATTATCTGGCGCAGTTCACGAGAGAAGGACATGAGTTTCTACAACCCATTAAGCTGGAGACGGTTGCTGCGATCGACTGCACCTCGTTTCTTCAGTACGCCAGTATTGTGGTGGAGGGGGTGCTGCTTGTCGCGCAGGCAGCTGGTATCGAAATTTCTGTAAGCGAGGGTACCATGAAAGCCACCATCGAAGAAACCGAGCAAGCAATTGAAAATTCTTCAAAATTCCAGGAGGCGATAAAGAAGTTTATCAGTTCATGGAATGCGGCGGAGGGCAATAGATATGACCAGGCTAAAGCCCTTTTCTACCTCGTCAAAGATACCTACGCAGCTGGATTGCTGTGGACCATCATCAAGAGTTTGTGCCGCAATATGACATGGAAGGACTGGTTGGAGACTGCAGCAAAGGTGATCGCCATGGTCATAGCAGCCTTTGGAACGGAGGGAGCAGCGCTAATAGCAGAGATTGTGTTGGCCTTAGTGTCTGCTATTGATTTCGCTAAGAAGATCGCTAATGTGGGAAAACTTGAAGAAATAAAGGAAAGTGTATCGAAAAAGTGATCTTGTACAACGCTAACTTACTGTACTACTTTCCATCTGATCGAATCATATTATAAAATCATAGTGTGGGAGACTAGCGCAGTTTTTGGAACTCTATATGTATTTTTCAAGATTCGTAAAATAAAAGTGTGTTTGAATATTCACATAGTCAAATAGAACAGGAAAGAATCGACGTAGTGTGACATTCTCAGAAAAACAGGAAGTCCATGATGTAATACAATAGGGGCTTTCTCGAGTAAATAAGTCAGCATTACTATTGTTTTGAGGTCATATGATAGTCGCATAATTCATCAGCCGTTCATCAATGTCGAGTAGCCATCAGAAACGAAACTTCTCGGCGCTTGCTACAGGATCAAGTTGAGACAATGACTGAAATACATCGTCATAAATTCAAGCGAAGGGGAAGAGCGTCACGTTTGCGAAAGGCGACACCCGATATATATGTGATGCAATCACGATCTCCAGTTGAACATTGAAATAGAACTTGGCTGCATTTATTATTGTGTATGTTTATGTCCCGATGCATATAAATTTCTACCATTAAATATATACCTTTTATTGTTGAAGCAAAATAATGACACTTAATTGAGCTCTTAGCTTCCAAGTTGATGATTGTTGCTTCGGACAGTTTTCAATTTATGACGAATTTGTTTACTATCAAATAAAACGTTTTTATAGTCTTCATGTTTGATGTCTTTATTTAATAACAGTTTCTTTATTCCTTTTGCTGTTTTACCGCCTTTATCTTTGCCTTTGATGTAAGAATACATCTTTGATCTTAAACCAACAAATTCAGTGATGGGAACTCTGCAGGCTTCGTCCTTGAATTTACCAATGACTTTATTGTTTATTTTGTCAAAGTACTTACTTTTTTCAGAAAAACAAATCGGAAGATTTGACATTAAATTCATCAATGAGCGCTGTAAAAAAGGGGTCTTAAATCGCCACAATCGCATACCATATCGGTTATATTTGACTAAGGCGATCGATAGAAAATAGACAGCTGTACATTACGTGCAAGTCGTAAGAATGGTTTGTGACTAGTTCAGTTGGGTGTGCAAATCATGTATGACCGATGTGCGAGTATGAGAAGCAACGCGGTGTCGGCGTCTCGTCACCTTTTGTGCAGTGACACGATGTGAAAATTAAGCATGTCGTCTTCACAAGACTGTTTCGATTTTATCGACCTTACCAGTTTCCCATAATTTTTACGTGAAATTTGGTACGTATCGCGAACTTTTCAAGTCATGGTTGTCTCATGGTTATTCCTAATTTATCTTTACTCGTCTTGCATTACTTGTTCAATGGTCGATGCTAAAATATGTCACCCGTTGGGTCTTTCCGTTTGCGGTCACTGCGCCGAACGAATGGAGGAAAACGGGGCAGTGAGTAAAGATGCGTAAAGAATATTAAAGACAAGTGACTGTTTTGTTTCACTAACATTGCTAAAGGAGAGGTTCTGTGTATACGCCTGAATTACTAAAAATGGGTCTTCTGTGATATATTCGGATATAGAATATGTTTTCAATAACTGCCCCGAGGAGGTTTGACCTCTATTTTCACTACTGTAAGTTGTTTGTTCAATATCATTGTAAACGAAGGAAAAAGTCAGGTAACTTCGCAATACACCAATCAGAGAGCTCCGTAAAATTTAGGCTTAGTGATGTTGAATGATTCTATTGTGTGGAGCTATTTATGTTCAATTCAGTTGAAAACCTCTTAATGGATAACTTGAGCTGTGTGGGTTAAAAGAAAAAAAAACTACAACATTCATCCATTTAGAAATTGTCAGAAACACAAATAACATGCTACTCCTCTGAGGAAGTGCCGTTCATATACATGTACCTCTTTCAAGACTGCTTCTATGGTAATTCAGTACCAAAAATTTTCATCGCCAGTGAGGTTCATGGTTGTTCATTACTCCAAAGATATCCAAATTCAATTTGTAATGAAATAAATTTCAGATCAAATTTATCTTTTCAAAACCTGTGAAAATGGCCTATAGTGTGGCCAGAGAATTGCTAAGAGCATTATTGTTTTAGGAGGTTGTGTTCACTAAGACCAAGAGTAAAACATTTATTTAATTAAGAATGATATTACAAGGACCTCAATTATTGTTTTAAGTATAAATAAATCAACTTATCTGTCCTGATTCAAACAAAAAGATCTCTTTAACAATTATTTCCTGAAGGCAATATAGTTTGACAATCCCTGTAACAAAGTCAAGGGGACTATTCAATAATATTCACGATATTCATTTTGTTGTCAAAACCCATTCTGTTACAATTGTTTTGACTACTCATATAGAGATATGTAGCAAGTCTTCACAACAATTTAATCAGCAGGTTTATTTAATCCAATCAGCAAAAACTTCTGTCATATCTTTTTTTCGAAGTGTTACATCAAACTTAATAGCATCTTTTATGCTCTTTAGAATTAAGAGAGTGTCTCTGTAAGAGCGGTCCGGTGGATTTTGCTTGAGACACGGATTTCGCTCATTTCTTGTGTGTTGTAAGACATTCATGTACCTATACTAAAACCACAATCCGTTTGATCGGATCTCTTTATTTTTCAGAGTTTTACAGAAATTAAATTTCACTCGAGCGAAGGCTTGTCGTGACACTTTTCAAGACTTTAATTTATGACAACTTTGAAGGACAATTTACAAACAACTACGGAACTTAGCAAAAAATAAATACCAAAGCCATGTATATTAACTCTATCTTATTCATCGAGGCGACTTTCGTGAACATCACGTTTCAATCAAGGAAACAGGAAGACTTGAATGACACCTTATCCGTTCGCTTAAGTCACACATGCCAAAACCGATCAAATTCAATGTAAATTTTTGAAAAAGTGAGGCGCTCTTAACTGATCCAACTAACATAGCTAGAAAGTAGGTGCTATAGAAAAGGTAACTATAAAAAAAAACTTTGCGGCCCGACCTTTACGAAAACTTTATAACTCCGTGAACTTACCTAATTTTCGGCAATCTCCAAGTTTAGCCGCCATTTTGAGGATTTGTCAACATGAAGCGTAACTGATATAAATCAAGCAGGTAGATCTAAAACCGTCAGAAATACATACGAAAGCAATTCAAATGAACTTTACTTTCAATTCTAGCGGCAAAATTTGAAATTTTTCGTTAAACTTACCATTCCTACATCCCCATGCGACCAATTCTTCCAACAATTAATACACTACAACTAGTGTTCGAATTCCCCTCGTCGATTCCATCGTAAGAAATGACCTGTGCCACTCAAGCTTCGACTAGAA
This sequence comes from Pocillopora damicornis, assembly GCF_964200805.1. Classification (NCBI taxonomy): domain Eukaryota; kingdom Metazoa; phylum Cnidaria; class Anthozoa; order Scleractinia; family Pocilloporidae; genus Pocillopora; species Pocillopora damicornis. Next base: position 15,406,995 of record NC_142673.1, on the reverse strand, counting down.
TGTGAAGTACGAATCAAATAACATAACTGCTTCATCTTGGAGGCAATATCACGCTGGTATTTTAATTTTCTGATCGACAAAAACGGTAATCAGGTAGCGATCGCCATGTTTACCTCATAAAACTGATCGCTGACCAGTCGCTGAGTGAAAACAATACGGCTCAGTGGTGAGGGGCGGGGTGTGGGTTGGGTGCGGGCAGATTATCAAAGGATTTTTGGGAACATTCGAACATATGAATTAAAGTATCATAATAAGCATTAGGACTCTCAGTCTTAATGCAAAGGCATGCTTCGTGTTGCAGACAACTTTTGCTTTGCTTAGTATTCTTTTTTCTTTCAAGTACATTTCGTTCCAAATAGGACTGGCGTCAATTCATAGATTTATAAACAAATCTTTACCATGTAAATAAATGTTTTTAGGTAATCGAGATAACCATTGAACCTCTTGTATCGCTTTAGAAGTAACGTGTCTTGTCTTTGCCCAACTCTGAGAGCGTGGAGCGGCAAAGACGCGAGACACGAGTCTCGCGGCTTCTCCATGCTCAGAGGATACGCGTGACCTCACTATCTTTAAGGAAAAAAAAAAAGGGACTGCTCGGAGTCTGTATTCCGTTCAACCATCTCATAAGAGTGACGCGAGTCTTTTCAATTGGATGAAAAGTCACAAACCCATTCTTTACCTCACGAGCGTAACCACTGACCACTCACGAATTCACTCAGTAAGCTTCTCCTTTGGCGCGGAAATTGAAATCGTATCGAGTAAACAAAGTTATAGTGAGTTCCTTTAGATCTCCCGGAGCTCCCAAAGCGATACAAGTTCGGGCCGAACTTGTATCGCTTTGGGAACAATTACAAGTACAGGAAGAAGTTGTTCGTTAGCGAGACGTTCATTATGTCTCAGGACTGTTTTTTAAATAGCAAAGATGGAAAAAACTTTGGTTCATCGCATGGCTTAAGTGATTTGGTACGACTGTCTGAATGCAATGATGAAGTAAAACATCATTTGATAAGCTGCCACCTGTCTAAAGAGGTGTTATGTGAAAATGAGCTAATCTTGGCAAGGACTGGCCTATTTCACCTCGCTCAGGAGGGTAAACAAAAAAATTTGGATTAGCTATAGGCATCACCACGCTTTGGGGAAGTTTTGGAGAAGTGCAAAGGTAACATGTCAGTATCCTGATCATCATGTCAGGAAGCGTATCCAAGGCAGAGATGTAATGACCTTGCATATGTCTCAAGACATTCAAAAGCTGTTTGGAGGTATTATTCCAGTTGAATCAGGTAGTCCTGAGTAACATTTTCTGTTATCCATTTTTGTCTCGTGACATATCTGCTCGAAAAGAGAAGAAACTCCTTATTAGATTAAGGGTACTTAAGTACACATTACGTTATATGTATAATGTTGCTTGGTTGATAATCAATAATGTTTTTCAAATCACCTGAAAACGCAATACACTTATTCATGCATACGGTTCACAATTATTTGCGGTCAGTTTTCCTCAGTTTGTATGATTCTCATTAACCAGTATGATTAGATTTGCAGACTAAACCACCCCTTATTTGATTTAGAATAATAAAGTAAATAGTGCATGTCGGTTTTCAATTCCTGATGGATGCTACTGGGCTTCACTTCAACTGAGAAATTTGCAATCGCTTACTACAGCTCTGAGGCCCATACCGTAAGAAGCACAAGAAAAAAGTTGATGATAGTGAGTCTTGGCTGAGACAAGAAGAATTAGAGAAGAATCTACGGTCCTCAGAAACGCCACTATTAAACACGAGACAACTAAGGTAAATTGAATTAAGTGGTATTTGTTTTTTTGAAAACTATCGTTCAGATTACAAGATACGCGAATTACTCTCCCCACCGAATTTCAGTAATTATATTATAATAGTAACAGTTTCCAGGATCCAAGGGGAGCAAAAGAGAGAACAATTTTCTGTGTTGTCTGGTAAGGCAACGTGCTGGCTTTATACTTCTTCCGGCGTGATAACGATAATGATGACAACGATGGTTAAAAAGCACTGTCCGCTATTAATGATGATCATCATAGTTATAAACAAATCTCAGTTATAGTCCTGAAAATAATCTAAATCGGCTTCATATCGCCAGAAGTCAAAGTTGCTCACACTCATTCTAAGGTTCGTGCGATTTTACGACGAATTTTCAATTCAGGTGTGTTGCGCGCGCGACTTTTGATAGAAAAAACCTGCACGCGCTATAACTTAAAAAAACGTGTCAGCTGAATGAATCAAATCTCTATCATTTTGCATACATTCTTGGGAACTGCAAAAACGACTTAGAACAAACATTCTAAATATAGTGTTCATTCCGTGCAATGGGGCATTGACAAAAGGTTCTGGTGGAGAAGACACCTTATTTTATACCACTGATGACGAGCAAAAAAGGTCATATGGTACCCCGGTTAAAAATATATATTGATAACTTTATTAATTAATACCAGTTCTAATGTAAAGGAGAAAGTTATGAGATAAAATAAAAATTGTCTGTACCACGAAGCATGCCTCCACTGTTTAGGCTGGGAGTCCTGAAGCGTTTTAAGTATGTATTCGAATATCTTATGGCAATAAGCCCGCCGCCCACCCCCCACCCCACCCGCGCTATACCATTTTCACTCAGCGGCTGGTCAGCGGTCACGTTTATGAGGTAAACATGGCGATCGCTACCTGAATACCGTTCTTGTCGATCAGAAAATCAAAATACCAGCGTGATATTGCCTCCAAGATGAAGCAGTTATGTTATTTGATTCGTACTTCACATTCGAGTCGAAGCTTGGGTGGCACAGGTTATTTCTTACGGTGGAATCGACTAGGGGAATTCGAACACTAGTTGTAGTGTTTGAATTGTTGGAAGAATTGGTCGCTCGGGGATGTAGGAATGGTAAGTTCAACGAACAGTTTCAAATTTTGCCGCTTGAATTGAAAGTAAAGTTCATTTGAATTGCTTTCGTATGTATTTCTGACGGTTTTAGATCTACCTGCTTGATTTATATCTGCTACGCTCCATATTGACAAGTCCCTGGCGGCTAAACTTAGAAATTGCCGAAAATTAGGTAAGTTCACGGAGTTATAAAGTTTTCGTAAAGGTCGAGCCGCAAATTTTTTTTCTATAGTTACCTTTTCTATAGCACCTACTTCCTAGCTATGTTAGTTGGATCAGTTAAGAGCGCCTCACTTTTTCAAAAATTTACATTGAATTTGATCTGTTTTGGCATGTGTGACTTAAGCGAACAGATAAGGTGTCATTCAAGTCTTCCTGTTTCCTTGATTGAAACGTGATGTTCACGAAAGTCGCCTCGATGAATAAGATAGAGTTAATATACATGGCTTTGGTATTTATTTTTTGCTAAGTTCCGTAGTTGTTTGTAAATTGTCCTTCAAAGTTGTCATAAATTAAAGTCTTGAAAAGTGTCACGACAAGCCTTCGCTCGAGTGAAATTTAATTTCCGTAAAACTCTGAAAGATAAAGAGATCCGATCAAACGGATTGTGGTTTTAGTATGGGTACATGAATGTCTTACAACACACAAGAAATGAGCGAAATCCGTGTCTCAAGCAGAATCGACCGGACCGCTCTTACAGAGACACTCTCTTAAGTTTTCTTCTATCATGGGTATTAGTTCCTTGGTAACACTAGAGTGATTTAGCAAGAGGGTGGGAACGTCATTTCAGAATGGGAAAGTGCACAGATAATCTAGACATGACTCTATTTCGACTTTTGGTGTTAGTGTTGCCATTCTCCCCAACAAGTTCAGGACGTCATTTCACTGGTTTTCCCGTCGTGATCAAAACAGCTGGGATTTGTGTAAATTGTGCTCTTATAAATGAGATAATGCTGTTTGGAATGATTTCAGAACTCATTTCCAGAATAACCAAGTCCCTTTCTTTGTTTTATTTGGTGTGTTTGTGAAAATTTACCACTACATTTATTCTGGATTCCCAAAAGGAAACATGATTGTTAGCAAGCCATCCAAGATTTCAGGGCTCAGGTTGCTTTTAATTGAGCAAGGCTCTAAACAATGTAAGGGCTTTCCTTTGATAAATTTCTTTAACCCTGAATGAAAACTCTACAAATGGGATGCTGTTAATTTCATTGTAAATTAATTCATCGATAAATTAAACTTGCTTCATGTTGAAGTTTGTTAAAATGAAATATCACAAAGTTTACCTACTGTATTATTCAGTGTTATTTGTTGTCATTATCGTTTTTAACGTAATTAAAAAATGTTCTGCAAATTGGAGGCAGAGATAAAAAATTTGAGAATAGCTCGGGTTTGCACTTTTAATGTCCTAAATTTTTGATCAGTACTGGTGAAAACTAAGACAAGAAAGTCATGCTCTCCCTATGAAAGAAAATGACAATCAACTTGATTGTAGCATGGCTTTCTAAATCTACTAATTTGATTCAGACTTGATCAACTTTATTCTTAAAAGGAAAAAAAATTAAACAACAAAAAAAATAGAATGGGAACAAAGTCTTATATTATTCCTAAGTCTAGCCGTTTTGTTGGTGACTAGTTTGAGTACACTTCATTTGCTCATGGTTAAACAGGAACTCATCATATAAAAAATTTGAGAATAAAATATCAAAATTTGATAGATGAATCAGCAGACTCGAGACTAAACTGGGATGGAATAATTTCAAAGTCTAATCGCCCATGTGGATTCATATTAACAACTTACATGCAGCATCTACATATATATGCTCTGTTTGTGCTTGTTACATAACTCTCAAAGAAGATAATTTTGTTGTCCTTAGGATGGTCTTTAAAACTGATAGTTCAAAGGTGATAGCGATCTTAAAAGAGCTGGGGTTAGGATATTTAAGAACAAACACAACATTGACGGTCCATTGCAACGGCTGCTATGTCACTTTTGAGACACAATGAGACGACGTTCTTGACTTAGTTTCTTACCGATATTTTTGCTGTGCACGTCATTGTCAACTGACGTTCCCGTCCTCATGTAAATAGGGAACTTAAGCAACGGAGGTTTTCGGGGCGACGGCGACTGGAGTGGCAGAGGGAAGCTGGGACCGATGTAGCCGTCGCCTCCCGCCAAATTCAACTGTTTAAGCGGCAAGTTCATTCAGACGGCGACGGAGTGGCTTTCCAAAGAAAAAAATGACTTCTTTTAAAGAAACGAGAGAATTAACACTGCTGTGTTATGCTGAAAATTTACTTTCCGATGATGAATTTCTCGTTTTATGGGAAAACAATCAGTCAAGCAACCCAGATTTTCCTTGGGACAGTTATGGTCCGTTTGACCTCTAAAACATAGATGAAGCCGAATGCAAAGCAGAATTTCGCGTAGAGAAAAGAGATCTTCCTACACTAAGAGAAGTACTCGGGATTCCACCCACTTTCAAATGCCCACAGAGGACTATATGCGATGGAATGGAAGGACTGTGTATGCTACTAAAACGGTTAGCTTATCCTTGTCGTTACAGCGATATGATCGCGCGTTTTGGAAGACCTGTTCCTGAACTGTGCATGATCACGAACCGAGTCATGGATTTTATCTATGATGCACATGGCCACCGAATCACTCAGTGGAATGACACTATACTGAATCCCAGATTGCTTGAACAATATGCCACTGTCATCACAGAAAAAGGAGCAGCTCTAGACAACTGTTTTGGCTTTGTTGATGGTACCGTACGACCGATCTCCAAACCAGGAGATATGCAGAGAATCGTTTACAATGGGCACAAGAGAGTACATGCTCTCAAGTTTCAGTCGGTTGCCATACCTAATGGGCTCATTGCCAATATATTTGGCCCTGTGGGTAAGTGCCATTGAACAATATTACTTTAATACTGTTTGCAAAAATAGGGGTAGCATTGATTTGAATAACCTGATGCAGTTTTTAAAGGACATGGCTAAAATTTAATGAAAAGTCATTTGCCTATATATGGCAGTATATAAAAAGTACTGCTTGATCTTAGAAGTTTGGAGCAAATGTAAGAACAAAAGATCACTACTATCACTTCTGTTGCTGTATATTAAAATTAGGAAGCTATAGGTTGAACTATATAGTAAGTACCTTAAGTTTATTACTTTGTTTTTCTTTACTTTAGAGGGTAGGAGGCATGATGCAGGGATGTTGCATGATTCTGGGCTACTTCACAACCTGGAAGCCTATGCCTACTCAGCAACAGGGCTACCTGTTTCAAGATCCGTTTTTATCAACCATTCAGTAGCATACAGCGTTGTAAGACAATACAGATGTAACTCGATCTCAGTCTAGTTAGACATTGATGGCGCATGTAATCACGTACATATTGTAACATCCTCCCTTTTTTTTTTTTTTTGTGAAGAATAGCTTGGAAAAAGAGAAAAAGAAAGAAAGAAAAAAAAAGTAAAATTAACCAATAAAAGTGTCAATGTCAGTTCAGTTCAGAATCAATGCCATAGGACAAAATCTATCAGCTGGTGAGTTCGACATGAGAGGATCGGTAAACGAGAACACTGAACCCTATGATAACCGCGAAGAAGGATTTAAAGTCACGAGTCTAGTCACGGATATAGTCCTTGAGGTATGCTGGGCTCCTCCTGACACGCTCTGACCTCCGACATTGTTCCGGGACAGTCACCTCTTCAGGGTGTGGCTCGTGAGGAGCATTGCTCTGGTCAGGGGTAGACGCTGCGGTTGTGGTCGCCTGTTCATCTGCGCTGGCCATATCCAGTTCTGGCGCTGTGATGGTGGGTTCAACCTGGTGGTTCAGACGTTTTCCGCAGGTGCTGTCGGTTTCTGCGGTAGACTGCTCCGTTGTCCGTCTCAACAGTGTATGATCGCTCGTCGAGTCTTGCAGTGACTTTGGCCTTGCGCCAAGACTTATCTCCAAGTTTGAATGGCTTCATTCTAACAACATCGCCTTCAGACAAACTGGGTAAATCCTTTGCGGACCGGTTGTAGTACTTGGCTTGGGCCTGCTGGCGCTGTCGCAGCTCTTTCTTTTCCACTTCCAGGTTTATGGTCCTGGGTAATAGTAGGCTTTGAGTGGTAGGAAGGAGTGTTTTGGTCCTTCGGCTCATCAGGCGTTGTGCTGGGCTGGTCGTTGTCCCTTGTGTCGGCGTGTTTCTATAGTCGAGTACGGCGAGGTATGGGTCGGTTCCAGCCCTGATTGATTTCTTCAGAATGCGCTTGACTGTCTTCACCCCAGACTCAGCCTTGCCATTGGCTTTGCTATTTCCAGGGCTACTGGTAAGGTGCTCAAAATCCCATTTTCTGGAGAATTCAGCGAATTCGTCACTTGTAAACTGTGGCCCATTGTCACTGATCACTTGATCAGGTATACCGTAGCGAGCAAAGTGACTCTTTAGCTTCAGAATGGTGGTGCTGGCTTTAGTGTTCGGCAACCTGTCCACCTCCCAGAAATTGCTATAGTAGTCGATGGTGACCAGGTAGTCTTTGCCATCAAGAGTAAAGATGTCTGTGGCGATCTTCTCCCAAGGACGGGATGGGACCTCGTGGGACATTAGTGTCTCCTTTGGGTGCGTGGTGCTGTCGAGTTCTCTACATATTTCACAGGCGGAGATGTGGTGCTTCATTTCCGCAGACATGCCTGGCCAGTAGATACATTCACGGGCACGCCTCAGACACGCCTCTATTCCAAGGTGGGACGAGTGAATCTTCAGCTTCATATCTGCGCGAAGCCTCTTTGGTATCACAACGGAATTTCCTTTGAAAATCAGCCCATCTTGTACGGTCAGTTCGTCACGCATACTGAAGTAAGGGTGTATCAGTGCTGGAGCATGCTCCTTCTTCTCAGGCCATCCTACAAGAATAGTATCTCACAGCTCTCGCAGACACTGGTCCTTCCGAGTCTCTGCTCTTATTTCGTCTAAACGTTGGTCAGATATGGGTAGATAACGGACCATGTTGACTGATTCGAAGTCATCTACTTCTTTTCCGTTGTAGGGCAGGTAAGCCCTTGACAGCATGTCAGCCAAATGCATGTTCTCGCCACGCTCATAGTGCACGGTGAAATCGTATTTCTGCAACCTCATCATCATTATCTGGAGGCGTCGAGGCGCTCGAGCGAGTGGTTTCTGTAGAATCATCTCCAGTGGCTTGTGATCACTTTCGATGTGTACATGTCGACCAAATGTATACTGGTTGAAACGCTCAAGAGAGAAGACAATCGCCAGCATCTCTTTCTCTATTTGAGCATACCGGGTTTCTGTGTCGGTAAGGGAGCGACTCGCGTACTCTATAGGCTTGCCGTTCTGAAGTAATGCTGCACCCATACTGTTAGCTGTTTTCAAACATTTGGTTTCATATGCTGGGAAAATATTTGAAGGGCAATCATCACAACAGTCTTCATTTAGCTTGAAATTTATCCTGGAAATCTATCCCTGAACAATGTCTGTTGCAGGAGGCTCACAGAGTTCCTTGAGGTTCACCCACAGAAAACTGTTTGCTTCTCAAAACATGCAATGTCCAAATGCCATACATATATTTAGATGAGAGCATACAAAGTCATGTACTTTCAGGCAGTTGTTTGTAAACTATTTAGCTAAATTATTATATTTCATGCTTTTTTTGCGATCAAATTATATGTGAGACTTACGTACTGCTCTATAGCTGCTGACTTAATCAACACAATCTTCTTTCCTCCCCCTTCTACTCTATACTGAGATGAGAAAAGCTAAAACTGATCCATCTTACTCTTATCCCTTTACACCCAAACATCAGTATGCATATTCTCCTTACTGTTCTTTATGCATTTCCTAAGGTGTTGACAAGGAGAATTTGTTTAACAATCAAGAGCTTTATAGTTATTGATCATATCCTTTATTCTTGCAACCTTAATGTTTGATTTGGGGGTGATATTGTACAGAAAGATTAAAATACATTGTACCAGGCACTATTAAGAGTCAAAGGATTGAAAGTTTACTGAGTCCTTTAATTGGTATTCAGTGTTGAAATTTGATGACTTATGATCAAATTTAACCCTTTAACTCCCAAGACTCCTCACTGCCTGCCAAATGATTCTCATTATGTTACTTTGGAGAATTTGGTATTGGATCAATAATTAGTAATCCCATAAGTGACATTTTTCTTTATTCTCGTCACTCGTCTGCATGATATTGTATAGATGTAGTAAGGAGAAATTCTGTCTTGGTCACTCACGGGAGATGAAGCATTTACTCTAGCATTCTAGGTACTTGTACATACTTGTAGACAATTGTTTTGAACAAGATTTATTATTTTTCCACAGGAAATCGCATACCTCCAAAGCATGCTTCATTCTTCCAAGTCTTTGAACCTGATGAGCTTGCAGACATCATTTTGGACACCATTGTGTTTTATGTGAAAGGGCGCATTGAAGGTGTGCCTTTGTATGGTATCAGTGGAGAATTAGGTTCAGTGCTCAATACAAAATACATTGTGAAACACAGAGTGCAGTCAGGGATGTTAGACAAGGTACATTGAACTGATTTACTTAGTATGTCAGGGTAGTGGCCAGCCTATGGACCTCTAAGCCCAGGCCTAAAATTTTTTACCTCCTGATTAACTTTTAGAATGTGAGTCTTGCAAGGTATGAAACAAAAAATTGAACTTTCTTAGGGTACAGGCCTACCTGTGCAACAAGGGGAGAAGCTGGCTATGCCCCTGTATGAGTCAATCATACTTACAATACTCAATCAAATATGAGAGTTCAAGCCCTCTAGCAAAATACAGTTAATCATTTGTTTATGATTCCCAAGCTGTTATGCAGAATTCCCTGGTCAAATTTTGATGCCTTGGCTTTTTTTATTCAGATTTCAGAGTAGACCCATGATAGCATGGAATCTACAGTGTATTTGTTAAGGCCTATTTACACGGTACGACTTTGTCGCATGCGACAAGCTTACGACAGGCCTACGACACGAATTGTATCGTGTAAATCAAACCTACCACTCGCTTACGACTGTCGTGCACGTCACGAAAAATGTCGTAGGATTTTAAAACATGTTTTAAAACGCTGCGACAATCGTAGCCGAAATTGATAGAAAATGACGTATTTTGCGACAAATTTCTACTGAGTAGGGGAGGAAGGTGAAATTTTCTTGCGTCAAAATGGCGGAGGAAGTCGCCTCCGGAAAGTCGAAGACTGCTTCCAAAGCGAAAAAATACATTCTCAGATGAGGAAACAGAGAATATGATATCACTGTGGAGCGAGGAAGAGGTTCTTTTCCTTCTCTTGCAAATTATTAGGGAGCTTAAGCAACCACGACGACGACGCTGGGTACGACGCCAAGTAAAAAATGAATTTATATTTTATGAGCGAAATTCACAGTTGTCTAGATCTGTTCGGTTCGTTAATGGCTCTAAAATCGTGCCCGAGCTAAATGTGCAATGGCGGCGTGTAATTCCAAATGGAAATACGAAATATTAGCCGTCGTCGTCCACGTTCCGTACAGGACGCAGAATTTGGTCATTTCACATTGTTGTTTTGCAGAGGATGGCAAAGAAATGTACAAAGATTTATAACGCACGTGCATAGCCATTGTTCTGCTCATTAAACCTTTTGTTGGATGACGTTCTCGTTGCCGTCGTCGTCGTGGTTTGCTTAAGCTCCCTATTGAAACAATATGACCGCGGCCGAAACGAGTGGAATTGCACGCGATTTTGGCATGTCGTAGGTGAAAATGTCGTGCGCGTGTAAATTGTCCTAAGTCATGTCGTAGGCCTGTCGTAAGCTTGTCGCATGCGACAAAGTCGTACCGTGTAAATAGGCCTTTAGGAAGCACTTTCTCCTATTTCTTGACACCATTCTCTCGCTTCTAAATTCCGTGATAATCAGTACTATATAATTGCAAAAAATAAGGGGATTTTGAAAACAAGAAGTGTTTCACAAAGGTGTAGGCTGGCTTGTTTTGTCTGGTGAAGTTTTCAAGAGAAGCTGAGTAGCATGAAATGTTTAGGGTTTTTTTAATGTGCTATTTTAATCTTCAGATGAAAGCCATATATCTTGACTATTTCTCATATTTAATGGATGAAAAAGTTATGGCAACAAAGATGGCACGTGAGTTTTGGGATGAGATGGATGATATGTTACCACTTGGAGGATCATTGGAACAGGATGTTCCAAACTGGCCTTGGGCAGCAAAAGTTGTGGTATGCACATGAAACACGATTCTTTAATTCTTTGATTCAGATCAGTTTTTATAAACACTGATGGCATTATTATCATAAGTAACCACGTTTAGGAGTAGCTGAACACTCTATCATTGGAGAGTTTCCCTACAATGAATTTCAGTCAGTGGCAAAAGTATACTCTGGCTGGTCAGTGAGATACATTCCTTGACAGAGTCCTTTGATTTTAGGAGTTCTTGTTCAAACTCAACCCTTTAACTCCCAAGATTTCATTAGTAGTTCTCCATAGTTAGTGTCTGCCATACAGTCCTCATGATGTTTGTTTGGAGAATTTGGTATTGGATCAGCTTATATTCCCTTAATTTATATTTTTCTTTATTCTCATGACTTGTCTGCTTGATATTGTATTGATATTGTATGGAGAAATTCTGTCTTGGTCACTCATGGGAGTTAAAGTGTTTAAGTGCCTTCTTCCCCACTTTGAACCTGATTGGCAAATAACCCTTTACACCTTAACATCAGTATCCATATTCTCCATACTCTACTCTATACATTTCCTTTGGAACTGACAAGGAGAATTTGTTGAACAATCAAAGCTTTGTAGGCTGGGAATCATTTCCTGTATTCTCATGATCTTAATGAATGCTTCAGCAGTATTACTGTAAGGAGAAATTAGATGCTGGTGACTCTTAGGGTTGAGTATTAGATGCTATTTTCTAAGTTATTATGAAGTGTTTTGCTGATCTATGATATATTATTGACACCATCAAATATTGCATACTTCTTCAGTTTGGCTGTTCACTGGTAGAATGCTTCCTCAAGACAGCACAAATCAATGTAAATCTCTTCAACAATGGTCCTGAGAAGATGCTTCCAGCTTTTTATCACACGTATGAATTTAAAATGGACAAGAGGTATGGAGTGTTGAAACCTCATCCAATAGTTTGCAAATTGTTCAAGGGGTACTTGGCAAAGCAAGGGGAGATTTCCATGGAAACAACCTCAGTGCCAATGTTGGTGCCACCTCGGCCTTGGCGTGCTACTAAGGATGGGGCTTACCTCATTTTACCAGGTTTGAAAAATATTTGAGATATTCCTAAACATTATGATTTTATCAATTCATTCATCAAAAATTGCCATGTTAGTGACTCTTATGACCATCCCTTTTAAGTACATTGAAAGCATTTTAAATAAGTAGATATTCAGATATATAGGTGGAGCATATCGTGACATCCCGATTAACGGCTGCGAGGAGGCTATTCATTGATCAGTCTAAGTCTGTCCCAGTCTCCTTCACAACCGTTGTTTGGTCTCGTCACGCAACCGCTCTCTTTCCCACCTGGAAGAGAACGCGTTGCGTGACAAGACTAAACAACGGCTCTGAAGGAGACAAAGTCAGTCTATTCCCAAAGTTGATTTGTCTGTTTGAGGATAATGATAAAAAAAAACAATTATTTGTTGTGGTTTTTTCACAGTTGAGCTCATTCGCAGCACCGGCGATGAAGATGGTCAATATGACAAACTTCTGGAAGAAAAGACAAACAAAGAGGATTTGGTGGCCATATTTGACTCGCTGAATTTTCTTGGAGGATGTGCATGGAGAACAAACAAACGAATCTTAGATCTTGCCATCCACATGTTCAACAACGGCGGAAATGAGGACTTAGCAGTACCGGGGCCTGTTATTCAACCGGAAGTGGATTCCATATCATCCAAGTGAGTGTTAGTTCATGGCCGGGTTGTTCAAATATGGTCGAGTTAACCTTGGCTTAGTGTAAATTTAAGTTTGGTTTGTAGATTTTGGTTAACTTTGAAGAAAAGGTTACTGTTGACATGGTTTTTAACTTTCTTCAGTTTTTTCAGCAATGAAGCCTTGAAAACTTTTAGTAAAAAGAGACCCTTTTGTGCAAGAGTCGCGTACATAATGCGATAATCTCTCTAGAGAGTCAATTATTTCCAGTTGTTGATGTTGAATTAAATATATAAAATACCGTAAACTGGTTTCCGGATTTTGAAAAAGTATTAAAAACGAAACTCCTAATTAAGTTCTGTTAGAGGCTTTCCATCATTTCCTTTCATTTCACCCTTTGCTGGGTGAAATGTTTACTTGCAGGTTGGATGAACTTTTGTCTATGTGGAACCATACTAAAAAAATTTTCATTGAATTATGAGATATTTGTACATAGGTTTTATTAATTCAATACATCGTACCTCTCACAGTCTGTATCATTCATTCCTCAGGACTGACGATTTACAAGAGAAAAACAAATTGGTACGTGAGAGGAGATTAGCCAAGAAGGTGGCTCGTGAACAATATTCTCTGCGCATGTCCGCGCTGTATAAACTTTCTGTCGCAAATCATTTTCGTGATCACGTGTTCTGGCTGCCAATCAATCTGGACTTTCGAGGAAGAGTGTATCCCATTCCCCCACATTGTGCGCATGTCGGTGAGTACTGATTCTGCTTTTGTACGTTACGAAAAACATTTGGGTCATTTTCTGCATCGCACACTTTACTTGTGGGTTCGAAACGCATCAGGTTTCACTCGTCCATTGGAAAAGTACTTTTAACCCTTAAATCTAAGACTGACTGGCTTCTAATTTCTGCTTACCATATCATCCCTGAATCAAACCATTTGACGAAGCTGTTGAATGTTTCACAAATTCTCCTTTTCAGCGCCTTAGGAAATGTATAAAGAATAGTATGGAGAACATGATTACTGATGTTAGGGTGTAAAGGTTAAACAGAATAAGATAGACGGTGAATTTTTTCCTCCGCATCAATAATTTCGAGCAATCCCTGTCTGGTATCAAGGCTTTGATACCAGATTTTTTTGATACGATTATTTTTCTTCTTTCGTTTGTGGGCGTTTTCCTTCTTAACCTCAATTTTATTAACTTTGTCTCTGTTAAGGGGATGACTTAAGCAGAGGAATGCTTCAGTTCGCTAAAGGAGTTCCTCTGGGAGAGAAGGGCCTGGACTGGCTCAAAATACATTTAGTGACGTTGCACGGTGCCAAGAAGAAATCATCTTTGCAAGAACGTTTGGATTACGCCAATGAGATCATGGATGATATAGTGGATTCTGCTGAAAACCCTCTGATGGTAAATACACCAATTGCAAGAGCAGAGAAGAATTCTGATTGGTTATCGAGGGTGAAAGTTAACCTATCAGCTGTAGCGGACGTTGATCAAGAAGCTGTCGTCTCGAAATTCAATGAGCTTTTAGGATCTGATAGCAAATTCTCTACAACTTTAAGTGATGTATATTTTCCTGAAAAATGATAATGAGAGCGAATTTCAATAAGTGCTCATAATAATCCAGGATTACATTGGTTTTGTTTTATTTTTACTTTTGCTTATTGTTTGGTTCTATGAAAGCCGAGAAGAACTTAGAGGGTTCTCTCCACTTTAGCGAGAGTTGACACTGATGTTCAGATAAGGCATTTTTTCATATCTGTGCCCTTGGTGGTAACGTTCCTTTCCCGTTACAGGGTCGAGGCTGGTGGAAGACAGCGGACGATCCGTGGCAAACGCTGGCCACTTGCATGGAGATCGTAGACGCTATGCGGTCCCCAGACCCCGCGCAGTATATTTCCCATCAGCCAGTTCACCAGGATGGCTCGTGCAATGGTTTGCAGCACTACGCTGCCCTGGGCCATGATAGTTATGGCGCAAAGCAAGTCAATCTGATGCCTGCTGATCGACCTCAAGATGTTTACGAGGAGGTATTTTAAAACAAACCGTTCTTTCGCCAACTAAGATTGTTTTAAACTTTTCACTTCGTAGATCTCATAAGTAATTCTCCCTACTGTCTGCTATAAAATTCTCATGATGTTAATTCGAAGAATTTGGTATTGGGTGAACTAATAACCCCATAAGTGATATTTTTGTCTCTATTCTCATTACTTATGAGTAGAAATTCCGTCCAGATTTCATGGGAGTAAAACGGTTAAAACTACCTTTAACATTAATCGCGTTAAGCCTTAACAGAAGCTTATAAATAATATGTGAAGGCAGTAATGTGTCTGTGGATGGGCATTAGGGACAGCAACGCCAGAAAAGACGTCCATTCAAAAATGAATTTAAATTTATAGTTCGAATTTCGTAAATGGCTGACTGTGTTTACCGTCTCGAACGGCGCCACACCTCAACTTCAGTTTAACGTATGTGAACAGCGTTGAAATCCATTTAGAAACTTAAATAATTTGCCGTTTGGCTTACCGTACACAGAGCACGGAAACTGTGTTGATTTCTTGTTGTTGTAGTAACGAGGACGGCTTAGAAATGTACAAAATTCTAAAGCACACCTACTTAGTTATTGTTCTACTCATTTGATCTTTTGTATCGCCACGTCTTCCTTTCCATTGCCGTCTTGGGTTGCTTAAGGTGCGTACTCACTGAGCCTCGCATTAAGGCTGTTAGCATATTACGGTGAACGCTCGCCAATAACAAATTTGGCTCAGGTTGTTTTTCCGAACTTAGCGTCATTTTAAGTTCAATGTTTTATTTTCATTCTCGTTTTACATGGTTCCTCTCAAGGTTCTCTAGATTCTCTCTCTTAGACTCTTCCTATGACTGGTCATACACTATGGTTTTCTTCTTGGGCACTACATATAAATTATTCATTTCAACTTAAATTGAAGCATTGGTTTTTTGAGTTTAGGAACTTGATATGTGTAGAACAGACTAAACGCCCTAAACTGCACAACATGTGTTCTATAACTTGTTTTCTCTCCTGTAGGTAGCAAAACTTGTCGAAGGAACTCGAGCACGTGACGCTGCCGACGGTAACGAAATTGCTAAGGACCTGGAAGGAAAAGTCACGCGCAAAGTGGTTAAACAAACAGTGATGACCATCGTTTACGGCGTCACTTTCGTCGGCGGCCGACTACAGATCGAGAGACAATTGCGAGACTTAGATATGGACCCGAAGCTGGTTTTTAAATGTTCTCATTACCCGGTGAACAAGGTTTTTGCCAGCATCGGAGAGATGTTTACAGCAGCAAGTGCCATTCAGGTTGGTTTTGTTTTAGAGATACTTGGTGAGCACTACGCGAATTGAAAAGTGATTTTGTTTTCCCCAGCCTTGGCGTGAGATGCAGAACTCAGAGAACAGTGATTTATCGTTTTTTTACCTTTTTTTTTTCATTTTGTACCATTTTTACCGTTTTTGAGAAATATTTTTGCAAACTAAGTCCAGTGCCATACGAAGAAACATTTCGTGAGGATTGCAAACATTCTCGGGCTGTTACTGCATTAACTGAGCTGCGTTGTAATGATCATGAAAGGTAAAGGACTCTTAGTTGGTCTCAGGTTGGCAAAAAATAGATGAGACCTACACATCCTGAGACTTACTTAACCCCATGATGTCTCCCACGAGTGACCAAGACTGAATTTCTCCCAACTGTATCAATACAATACCAAGCAGTCCAGTCATGAGAATAAAGAAGAGTATCAATTTGGGGATTATTAGTTGATCCAACGACGAATTCTCATAACTAACATAAGAATTTTAAGGCAGAGAGTAAGGAGAATTACTAATGAGATCTTGGGAGTTAAAGGCTTAAACAGTGTCGATTTAAATCTACTTCATGTGTCCTTAATTTAATCCAGGGAATAGAGACACTTTCTAGCAAGCTTTTAGGTTTTTTTTAATTTTATTTTATGTTTTTATGCTAATTACAAGTTAATTCTTTTTCTTGCAGAACTGGTTTGCTTCATCAGCCACACAAATCGCCTTAGTTGGTCACTATGTAGACTGGTACACTCCCCTGGGACTGTATGTCAGACAACCTTACTGCAAAAAGCCTGTCAGACACTCCATAAAAACTAATCTTCAGTGGTTACTGTTAAAAGTGAAAGGGCTTCCTGATATTCCGCCCGACTCGCGGAAACAGCGCGGGGCCTTCCCGCCAAATTTCGTTCATTCCCTAGACTCCACGCACATGATGCTTACCGCGCTGTATTGTCAGCGGTCTGGGTCGACTTTCGCGTCTGTACATGACAGCTTCTGGACTCATGCGGCCAACGTGGGTGTCATGAATCGAGTAAGTTAAACGGAATTGACAACCAAGCAGGGACCTTATTTAGGGGAATCCCAGAATATAATCTTTGCCGGAATAGTACTTGCGCATCATTCTCTGTTACAGCTATAAAGTATACTCATTAAATGCCCATGTTAGAACTGCCTGAACATGCAAGTATGGAGCACCACGTGTCTTCGGAACGGTAATCTCAGGTCACAAACGCTGCTCGCAAAGGATTAACATTTTCTTAAGGTTACCTAGATGAACGGGCTCTTTTATTCGTTGGGTTGAAATTGAAGGCATTGCAAAACTCTCACTGCTCTCGACGAGGAGGAGTAGATTTTAATGAACTTAACTATAAATAGGGTTGCTTACTGTGCATGGTAGTCCTATGTAGTTCCTTTTGAGCAAGTTCTGTAAGTTCTATTGTTCTGTTGTACCTGCATTGGCTTCTTTTTTTTTAAGGAGATTTTACATCGGAGGAATT
Organism: Pocillopora damicornis; assembly: GCF_964200805.1. Lineage (NCBI taxonomy): Eukaryota > Metazoa > Cnidaria > Anthozoa > Scleractinia > Pocilloporidae > Pocillopora > Pocillopora damicornis. Next base: position 15,389,373 of record NC_142673.1, on the reverse strand, counting down.
TATCTAAAAATGTTTGGATACGTCGGTTTGTCATCTGCTTTGTGACAAAGAATGTACTCTCTTAAAATTGTTGTATATTCTTAATTTAGTTAATTTATTGGTATTCATATTTGTTGTTTTTTTTTTTACTGACTGGCTGACTGACTGACTGGCTGACTGACTGACTGGCTGACTGACTGACTGGCTGCCTTAGGGAAAGACTGACTGGCTGACAAACAGACCGACTGAGCGAAAGAATGACCGACCGAATAACTGACTGACTGATTGACTGCCAGAGGGAAATAATGACTGACTGATGGCTGAGTGAATAAATGACTGGCCGACCAACCTAGTGATTGAGTGAAAGAATGACTGACTGCCTGTCGACTGCCAGAGTGAAAGAATGACTGGCGGACTGTCTGACCAACTAACTGAATGAGTGAAAGAATGACCGGCTGACTGACTTACTGTCAGACTGGCTGACTAACTGACTGAGTGAAAGATGACTGGCAGACAACCAGACTGATTTATTAATAAACCGACAGATTGATTGATTGACAGACTGATAACTGTTTTGCCATTTTCAGATTTGCCGCGAGCAGTTTGTCACACTCCACAGGGAACCCATTCTTGAGGAACTTCAAAACCACTTCGAGAAGAATTATGCTAATTTGAAGTAAGATGATAATTGTTTCTCGTTACGTCTCTTACTCTGCAGTATCTTATCAATCCAAGGTTACAGCCTGAAGAACTGCGTTAACCCGTTGTGTTCGTGGCTGTCTTGTCGTTGCGTAGCTGAACATGTAACATTGAGACTAGACTACGATTATTCCCTTCTTTTCGGCGAAGTCCGTCGCACGGGTCCAAAAAAATTCAGGGAAAAAGATTGATGTTTGCGAGTCGCGCAGAACTCTTTGTATTAGACGCACTAACATCAACTCTTTTTTGACTTCCGAAAAGGAAGGACTGTTCGCGGTTGGGACAGGAATTTTTTTGTTTTATTTTATTTTGACGCTTAATTAACAGGACACTTTTGTTACAGGCTTAATCGTCCGTTGAAATCGAAAAACTCGAAAGTGGAAAGAACGCGCGTATCATTTGATGGACGACCTGAACTTGGTAAGTTTTTGAACGGCGTCACAGAAGTTATCCTGATACAAGTGCAAATGAGCATTCTGGAGATGATTTTTTTTTAGTTTTATTCTACACCATCACGATTCTTCAATAAACTTTAACATTGGCGATTATCGTCGCGACTCTTTTTCAAGAGAAGGTGTCTCTTTGGGCCACCCGCGCCTTTTTTTTTAACCTGGGGGGAGAGGAAGGGGGTTATTTTTTTCCTTACACTAATTTTTTGTTTTTACCTCACCCTATCCTTGCTCCTGCCGAAAATTTTCTGATGGCCTTACAGCTAGAGTGATATCATTAAAAGAGAGCTTTTCTCTCTACTTTAAAAATGACTGATCTAGTTGTAATTCTTTTCTCTTTTTCACGATCTTTCAGGTGATTTTGACATCAACGAAGTCCTGCACTCCACTTACTTTTTCTGTTGATCAGCAAAAGAATTGAAGGACTCGATCAATCAATGAGATAATGAAGAATCAGTTTGTCTCATGAAAGGATCAGCCCTATTTGGGTTTATTTGAAATCAATCGACACTTTAGGATATCACGTAACGAACGCATTCGGAGGAGAAAGGCTTCGTCATCAGTCTATGTGAAGAAAACGCTATCTCTTGGTCTACTGACGCTTATTTATGTTTGCTCTTGGGCACAGTAAATGAACAATATCACCATGGAAACCATGATAATCCCTTTTCTCAAGTAATTTTGCATGGCCCAAGTACTTCAACGCGAAAAAAAATAAAAATTTCAATTTTTTATTCGTTACAAAGAAATGAAGATTTTGCTCATTTCTTGTCCTGTATTTAATGTTTATACAAGCGAACTTTTCTGAGTGACGAACAGATATATTATCATATTCTTCATGTAACTGCCACGACGGTAAATCACCCTGAGTTTGAAAGTGGTGCGCACGCATTCTATCCAAGTTCCTTGTTTTGAGAAGGCGAGTTCCGTTGAAGGGAAGAGCCTTTCTCTCCCCCCCCCTTTTTCACAACACCCCTTCCACTTCCATTGTTACTCTCTTACCAAACTGTAGGATTTCTCAGCAATGAAGTAAAAACCGTTCGCGTTCCGATTTACTACGCCCTGACGGGAGGAAGATTTCCTCCGGCTACAGAGCGTATGAACGACCTCGCAGTCCTGGTGAGTTCGAATGAATGATCATTACAGTAAACGAAATCTTATAACAACTTACAAGTTTCATAGCTTATCCAAAACAGACAACAGTCATGCTTTGATTCTTACACAGTATTTGTGTCCTAAGAGGATTTACGTTTAACGAGTGCCGTCTGAAAATGGTCTGAAACGGCAAACCTTTAATGACATTGAGCTACATGAGAGCCAGAAGGATTTATTATCAATAGGTGCAAGATGCGGTGTAAAGATATTACTTCAATCCTATAATAGGCCCTGAAGATGACTCCGTTTAAAATTGTGGATATTTAACTACATAGATATTAGACCTTCACCACACTTCAAAAACCTCATCTGTAAAATGAGGCTAAGTGCGAAACTATTTTGGTGAAAATCCTTATCACTTCAAAATCCTTGTGATTGCCTTCGCTTTAAAACAGGGGCCTTGTTCGCGTTGAATATGGCCTATTAATCATCTTTTTTTTTGTCATTTTTTATTATCCACAGCTCAAGTATGATTTAATTCTTTATTTTTTATAACTTTCCCTTACGATGAGCAAGAATCCTCAAAATTTGCCTCGCGTCCATCGTGTGCCTTGCTCGCTTAGTTATTAGTAACAGCGTGTCCAGTAAGTATCCTGTAGGCACCATTTGAAGCGTGAATGTTTCAGACTTCCTTTCCTGCAATGTTCTTTAGTTGAAGTTTATCTGACAGTCATTTACTATCCGCTCGATTATCTACTCCCTCTCAGACCGCTAAAACTTCCCATATGTCTTTGCGGGTGCAGCACCGCTCGTCGGCATGATGAATGTCTTTGAAAGGTTTGTACCCAAATTTCAAGGCTTTTTGATCCTGAACTGTTACTTTATTAGGAATTTAAACGTATTCTTGCTTACAGAGTCAAATATTTTATCTTTTTTTACAGTGTACTTCGACGACAAGGTCCCTTCCAAAGTTTGTTTACATGTTCACAATATGGTAAGCTGCAAGAGTTTTTTAAAAGCATCTTAACTGTTTAAACAAATTATACGATGTTCACAAGAGCAATTTATTGAAAGTATTAGCTTCAGGAAATTGTATAATAACGGTTTGGGATCAGTTGTAATATTATTATTCAAAAGGGCTGAATTGCAGAATTACTTGTGCTATTTTGCATACTAAGAATGACATCCGTATCTCTAGGGATCCCATATGTGATCTGGAAAACGTGGAAAGCCTTGAATTTTTTAATGGGATTTTCCAGGTCTGAAAAGCCCTGGAAAAAGACCGTTGATATTTGAAAGTGTTAATAATCTGGAACTCGGAATTAATCTCGAGAAAATTGTTTCTGAAAAAGGGTACAAGCCCTGATCTCATATGCGCTTCATGTGCTATTTCATTGATCCCACATGCAAGGACAGGCTCCAAGAAGTGGCTCTCTTCGTGTTTCCATTTTAAGCTTTAACTTTGTTCAAATCTTGAAGCTTCAAATTTGAGTTTTGACTGCTAAGAACTAAATGACAAGCTGATGTTGGGTTTCTTACAAAATCAATCATGTTTCCATGTTATGGGTAGAGAGGATGAGTGTGATGGGAGGTTCAAGGCCGTTATCAGGACTCATTTATGGAAATGTTTGAAAATTCATTTGGCTGGGGAAATTAACATTCTTTGACAAAAAGTTTGGGATTTAAAACATTTATGACTGTGGCAACTGAGTCATGGCTTGTGTGGGCCTTAGCTACCTGACTACTGTATCAACTTTGTTACCCAAACAAAAATATGCAAAAAAAAAATGCCTTCATAACTCCTGTTACAGTGCCAATGAGAGCACATCTTACAGGATAATGTAAGCTGATAATCTGTCTTTTTTGTTTGTCTAAATTTCTGGTGATTTTTAGTCAATTTGTTGATGAACTTATGCACAAACCCACTTTTGACTCTAAATGAAAAATTTAACTAGTTCAACTTTTTGCTCACTGTATTTTTCAATAAGGTAACTGAAAATAAAGAAAATTATGTGTGCCACTTGGCAAGGGCATGAAAATTGTTAATTTTGATCCCTAGACAAACTTTTAAGACTGGAGATGACTCTTGCTTTCTTAGATGTCTGTTTCTCAACATTTCTATTATATGATGGTTTACTGTGAAGTATTAAGCCAGTAATTGCTTAGGGTTCCCAAATCAAGTTACCTTTTATCTAAATAGTTATCACTATAATGGCATCTGAAAGATGAGTAGCACAATCACCATGCCCATAGGGGGTTGACTGCAAACTTTCAATGATTTCTTCTGTTTTACATTTTCATTGAAGCCAAATCTTCGCTTACAGGTAAAATTGTTCTTATTGATTATAGTAAAAGCAAAAAATCAGAAAACCACATTACTGTCTTTGAGAAAATACCCGTGAAAGATGAAAAATCGAGCCAATTTTGGTTGTAACGCGTAACACAATCTCAGTGGTAAAATTTTTTAAATACATTTTTCACTGAAAAGAAAGCTCGTTTGAGCAAACAAATTACACCTAATGATAACACACAATAAACACTACATTTGAGCAAAACTTTGACATTTCAAGTTTATTAAAACGCATAGAAAAGATTCATCATTCTTAAGTATTCTTTGTGTAACGCTGGGTTTCAGAATTTGGAAGTACACCAAGTTGTTGTCCGCAGAATGACTGAACTGGAATCCTGTGGGAACAAAAACACATTAACCAAATGCTCATACTTGGTGTTCTAAAACAGCGAAAAATCAGTCTAAAGGATTGACTATAACCGGAGAAATATCAGTGTAAAACAGTCGCTACGGTTTTGTAAAACCTGATTACGCAATAATATTTTTCATCAACTTACCTTCTCCTTCGCCAATATACTTCAAACACGGCAAAGTCGGGTTTCGAAACGATTACACTTCAATGCTCATAAGTTTCTCTTGTCATTTCCAAGTTTTCGCGTCCATATCTTTAGAAACGGCCAAAATATTCACTTTTGACCAAGTCGCTACGCTTTTTACCATGTTGACGCCATATTGAGAACGGAGTCTCGCCACAAATGCCACCAAAAGCGCTATGAAATCTGCTGTTTGCACCGCCATTTTCGCCTTCATCTTTTCATCTCCGTGTCGAAAATATCTTGGTAACCTTTCCTATTTTGGTTTCTGCCATTTTATCAAGGGTCTGGGGTCTTCAAGCTCAATAATTTTTCTGAGATTTAGCCATCTGTAAATATCGCTTCAAGTGTGTCGGGAAATGGTGCTCGCCGACAAAGGAAACTCTCGCGTATGAAGATTTTCACCAGATTTAATATTTCTCACGATTTACAGCTCTCACTTTGTGGGTACACGTCGTGGTATTCTCTCTCCAAAATCGATCTCATCTGTCTGTAATTCTATATTTTATCCTTAAGATGAATAGCCTATTGTTACAATTACGCGTTTCGCTATCAGTTCATGCACGTAACATAAAAAGGTAACACAACTCGCTTCCGGTCACGACAAGTGCGCTTGACAAGAGGTTAACGAAAAGGAAGAAAAGCTTGCGAGGATCAAAGAGTGGAGGAGGAAAAAACAGGAAAAGAATAGGCTAAGGAATCTAAAATATAATGAAAAGAATCGCAAAAAGAGAGCTGAATTTCCAAGAGAAAAATGGTAATGTGATCTTCAAGTTGTAAAAAGAGGCAGAAAGTCAGTTTTTAGAGTGCCAGTTGATCTCACTAGGGAGATACTAGCCTCCATGTAATACAAAATGTTATTATTTCTACTTTTTACTATGTCAGTGAACTCGAAATTGATTATTTGTGAAAAAGACCACACCCACAAGGGATTATGGGTAAATACAAATTTGAATCAAATGTGACAAAAATAAAATAGTTTGAAATAAATCAGTTGTAATAATAAATGTGAGTTTAAAACAGACCTAAAGAATTGATTTTGTCCCAAACTAGCAATTTTCACATTTTCCATACATGTTACAGAAGTGGGTATGGTGATTGTGCTACTCATCAAAGTGGTTGCAATTTAGAGGGATATAATTAAATAACTGTTTCAGATCTTACTAGAGTACCTTTCTATACAATATCATGTTAATTAAATAAGTGATTTTTTTCTACCATTTTTGTCATGCTCTCTAAATCAAGAAGCCTACAGCTGTATCTGTATTGAGGCACTTTCAACGTGATATGATTGATTTATTTTTAATAGTTATTAACCAGTTCTCATTGTTTCTTTCCTAGGTAACCGAAGTGCTTGTCTTTGGCTGGTTGTTGAACTTGTACCTGCAACTTAAAAAAATCCTGAGTCTACAGAAAAGAAAAGAGAAGTGACAGAAAGCTGAAAGGATCTTGAACTGTTTGCAAAAGATGGGTGACTAATGGCTGACCCACATGGCTTCACCCATAAAGCCTCTTCCTCAGTCTTGATCTGTGATGCGACAACTTGGTCTACCAAAAAACAAAGAGAAGTGTGTGAAAATTGTTTTGGAAACTGGACTGTTTTGCTGCACTGAACAGGTCTCAAACTGTATACAAGAGATGGGTGACTAACAGCTGATCCATAATGGAGTCAGCTTCACCATTAAGTCTCTTGCTCAGTCTTGATCTGGGATGCTAAGACTTGGTCCACCAAAAAACAAAGAGAAGTGTGTGAAAATTGTTTTGGAAACTGGACTGTCTTGCTGCGCTGAACAGGTCTCAAACTGTATACAAGAGATGGGTGACTAACAGCTGACCTGTAATGAAGTCAGCTTCACCATTAAGTCTCTTGCTCAGTCTTGATCTGGGATGCTTGGTCCACCAAAAAACAAAGAGAAGTGTGTGAAAATTGTTTTGGAAAGTGGACTGTCCTACTGCACTGAAAGGATCTTGAACTGTGTAAAAGGGATGGGTGACTAACAGCTGACCTGTAATGGAGTCAGCTTCACCCATTAAGTGTCTTCCTTAGTCTTGATCTGGGATGCTAAGACGTGGTCCACCAAAAAACAAAGAGAAGTGTGTGAAAACTGTTTTGAAAACTGGACTGTCTTGCTGCGCTGAACTGATATTGAACTGTGCATAAGAGATGAGCGACTAATTCTTAACCCACAATGGTGTCAGCGTCACCATTAAGCCTCTTCCTCAGTCTTGATCTGGGATGCTAAGACTCAGTCTACCAAAAAACAAAGAGAAGTGTGTGAAAATTGTTTTGGAAACTGGACTGTCCTACTGGGCTGAATGGATCTTAGACTGTGTACAAGAGGTGGGTGACCAAGAGCTGACCACAATGGAGTTGGCTTCACCCATAAAGTCAGCGTCACCATTAAGTCTCTTCCTCAGCCCTTATCTGGAATGATAAGACTTGGTCCATCAAAAAAAAACAAAAGAGAGTGAAAACTGATTTGGAAACTGGACTGTCTTTATGTAGTGTAGAGATCTTGAACTGTGTATAAGAGATGGGTTTCTAACAGCTAGCCAATCATGTCCCTGATGTATTGAAGAAGCTATACCTATAAGATTTTCGTTGATCCCCTTTGAAATACTCTGACGACAAAATTTTGAATTGCTCCATTTCATCATGAAATTCAAGGTAGAAGCAGTTGGATCCAAAGGGATGACCTAATGTCAAGAGGAAGGACATTCCGGAGGAAGGTAACAGTTTGTCTTTATGTTTTTACATCTTTATGTTTCCTTAGAATTATATTATTATTCCAAAAGTACACCAATTTACCCTATTAAGGCATCGGAGAATAGAGCAATAAAGTGGGCTGACCGAACGATCCAAACTTTGATTTATTTGGTTTCCGTTTTTTTAGGCGAACTTTAAAGTGCAAAGAACTCTTTTGTTGTTCATAGGGAACACTCTTATAGTTTCCTTTGTGTTGTTTTCGTCTTTCCCGCACGCCCTGTACGATTGACACGATGCTCAGATAAGCCTGTAGGGTGTATTTCGAAAACTACCGGCCAAAATGCCAGAAAATGAAGTAATGGTGGTATAGAAACTCCCTTACTCAATTGTTTAACATATAACACGTGTCAACATTTTTTCATTTTTGTTTTTCGCTCGTCCCTAAGAGGCCCAGAAAAAAACTACGCAAATTCCCAAAATTTCCGCGCTTATTATAGGTAAAATAATTGATTAGATGTATATGTATTGCGCAGTACATTCGGCCTTTCAAGCGTTTGTATTCAACTGATCTGGAGATATTCAGCCAACTAAAATAGCTACACTTAACTCTAGACTGAATGCAGAACTGGACTTTGGACTGGAAAATAGGACTAACAAAATTGATGATTGTGAAGAATTGTTCAAGGAATTGAGAATTGAAACATCATTTGCGGTTCTCATGTTTTCGTAGGGGTGTTCTGATGAATTGACTCTTCGATCGGTGAGAGATTCAAAAGGCGACAGATTCGAAAGTATACGCATGCTTAGATGCCGATCTCAGCGAAGTTTTATTCCATAGCGTAATGTTTTGCGACAAAGAAAATAGGGATCTTTCGAGTAAGATTTACCGCGTTTCCTTCGGTGGAATTTCCGAAGATTTGCTGGACCGTTATACATATTTGAGCCCTCCCAAGTGCCTGTTGATGAAAAAAATTTATAAGACCAAATTTGAGATAGAGGAAGAAAACACAAAATTGCAAATAGCGAGGAGCTGCTTTTGTAACTCCTATTGTAAAAAAATTTGAGAGATTTCACCGAAGCAAAATGAAGAAAATCAAAGGCAAAACCAAATTATCGCTGGCGAGCGCCTCCCTACATGGAGTCTTAGCTTAATAACGAAAATCATTTTGATAATATATACCACAGCAAACAGTAGTTCGAACACTTCCCACGTTGCCTTTTGATGGCTTTTAGTGACCTTGAAAAGCGAATGCGTAAACATTTTCTAAAAAACAATTACGCTGGGGCGTCAACATTGAGCAAAAACCCTATGGAGCCTCCTAAAGATTGCATATAATGCTATTTGCCAGTCTTGCCCTTCCATTCTTAGTGAACACTCCAGTTTCGATTCTCAAGCATATCTTTTCAAATCCTTCTATGATAAACTCCTAGTATAATGGTAGCATGGACTAACAACATTCTGTGGAGAAAGTATATTTTGACGCTTGCATACATCCTGTATAGTTGAAAAGTTTTTATCATAAGCTGTTTGACAGAAATATAACTGTTAATTATCAAACAATAATTATTTGTTCAAAACGGCATCATTATTCAAAAACATAAATCCAAAGTCCAGTCAAGAGCAGTCCAGCATTTCTGGCCGAAAAACTCGAATATTGAACTACTAGTCCATATCGAAAACAAACCAAAGTTGTGGGGTACTTTGTAAAAAGCCACCTCAACGGCTCTGGCGTTTCGGACACTGGACCAGTTGATTCAGATTTGGAATTTCGTTATCGTCAAGTGATAAACAGCCCTGTGAAAGCGAAAGAGGGGTTGTTACAGGTTTTCATCGCAACGCGTTTAATTTGTCATAATTAATGTACACCAATTTTTCTCTTTCTTTTTCAAGGGTCTCGCGTATTTCAACTTTTTTTCGGGAATAACTTACGTCAAGTCATACAGAATAACTGTTGTAAATCGTACCTCTTCAACCCTTAAAAAAGTTTATCCTTTCCATTTCGATAAATGTCGAACGCACTTTGATTTTTCCATGAAAAAAAAAAGATTGGTAAAAGAAAATTTCTTTGGCTGACTTTGAATTCTTGACTTGTGATCGTGTACTAATCCATTGCGCCAAGTGATCAAGCAATGCAAAGACAGTGAAAAGTTACCGTGAAAAGCATGTGTTGCTTTTTGTTAATTAGCCAACTCGCTTAACTTGTTATTGTTGAAGGAATCAAATTTGCATGTTGTCTTTTTTGTCTTTTTTTTTTTGCATACTCCTTATCCTCAAGGTAAAATTAGAAGAAAGCGGAGACGAAGTCTGAGAAGTGAGGTGGCTTTGGTGACGGTTTGCTTGCAAGTTTTCCAATGAACATGGGGAGAATGCTCGGGTAAGTTTTTAGCTTTATTTTATTGTTAATGCCCCGCCCTGAAATCTTCGAGAAGCCAACTACTTCATTAAGCGACGGTTGAGACTCACAAATTTGAAGGAAACCTTACTGGATTATTTCTTAGCAGTGAAGCTGGTCTGGACATTCACATTTAACTTTGATGAGAAATGTTATTTTAAGTAGAACCAGTCAAGTTATTTGAAAATTTGTTTCACCTTTCACCTAGTTTTTGTGTAGTTGAACAGAAATTTTAAATCCTGTTGTGTTATCAATGTCATTAAAAAGTACATTATTTTCAAGAAGATCCAGCCTTGAAGACATCTTTTAGCATCTTACATATTTTATTGCTTTCCAATACAGCGAATAGGTAAAAGGACCAGGATACTGAATATTCTGGTGAGTATAACTGTTGTGGTAGTGTTGAACGGAAAATTATAATTCTCATCAAGAGATTATCAGTTTATATTCTCTTGTTCTCATATGATGCCCTGTTTAATAATATTATAGAAAATTGAGTAGTTCGTTTATTTCTATTTGTTTCGAAGGTATCTCTGCCCGAAGTTACAATCAAATATTTCAACCATGAAAAGAAGTCTAAAAATCTTCGCATCTTTGTTCTTGTGGTTCATCCAAACAACTTTAAGTACGGACGGACATTCTCGTTGTATTTGAAGCAAAAAATTTTCCATTCTCTTGGCGGGAAACACTAATATGGCTTACTTGGAACTCTAGTTTACTTTTTAGATGCCGCGAGAAATGACTATCTCAAGCAAGATACCAAGAAAAGGTATCAATCACGGAAGAAACGGAAAATCGGGGGTCGAGTGCCCCTCCACACCCACCTCTTATAGACAGTTGTTTTGTAATATGAGACTAGTTTAACATTGTGGTACGAAATATTGTGATAAGCATGCGTCTTACAACATGAATGTGTATTAAAAAATGTAGTTACCACAAGGATGAACTTGTCTTAAATTACAAAATAACTGTCTACATAAATTGACCCTCGATTTTTTGTTCCTTCCAAGGTTGACTCTCCTAAGACGCTTGGTTGAAATGGTCTTTTCTTATGACATTTGAAAAGAAAGAAAGAGAGCTTCGAGCTTCGAGCTTCGAATGTGCTATTTACACATTTCCTGCCAAAAGACTTAAACAATGTTTCTTTATAGATGCAAAATGATGCCCATCCGTACATAACGTTATTTTAGTGCACCACAACGACGAAGTTGGAGGAGGTTTTTAAACTCCCAATTTACACTCCTTTTCCAAAGTATCTTGTAGTCTATCTGAAAAAATAAAGAGAAGCAAAATAAACATCTCTCACATTAGTCCTTTATTCTGTAATATTCCATCCAAAATAAATTAGAATTTTCAAATCAAAACCGGCTTCAGTTTACAGTAAGAGCACTACACGAGACAATGCGGAATGATAGCAAATTTCTCCCTCCTTTTCCTAGACCTTTCTTGGACCTTCTGTTCTCTCCCATCCTGAAGTTGACACAGATGATATTAATCGCTTTGTCAGCAATACTTAACATGGAATAAATCATCTGTTAGCAACTGCAAAACAATTTCAAGTCTGCAGTAAGTGTTCTCTATAACTTCAAAAAGCTAAAAAAACAGCTAACTCTAAAGACAGCAAGAATTACTGGAAAAATTCAATGCTTCTGGTACTAGTTTAGGGTACTTTACTCTAGACGAAACATAAAAAAAAGCAACTTTCGACGAAGTTACAAAGGTCTTTAATCAGGCAGTTCAACAATAACACACTTATCGCACTCACTAAAATATTAAGTATTTTCTTCTTTTACCGTCTTCTTAAACTTATAATCTTTGCGGGATCATACAATCTGGGCGAGGAAAAGTAAGAAAAATGTTTGTAAATACAGAACTCTAACACTTCTGGTTCAATTTGATAAAGATGTTCAATCGTCGCTGATAGTTAAATTAAAGGAAAATGCAATTTTGTAAAGGTTGAAACTGGTACAGAATAACAAATTTCAGCTCAAAGGTTTACACAATAAAACATCACTAGTACTCACCGGATCCTACGAGTATTCCCTTCTTCCAAAACCATTCATGTTAATTTTTTAAATATTTGCGGTTCCCAAAAGGCGAAAAGTAAGAGAAATAGTGAATGGAAAATAAAAGGTCCTAGTTGAAAGAATTCATTATAAGACGACACTGAAATTATTTGCGGGTGGGAAAAGAAATTTTTTACAAAACTACACTCTTCAGTTCAGGAAGGTAGACATTGACACAATAATTAGAATCACTGAAAAGTTGAGTCTTCTCTTCTTCCTTGACCGTCTTTTTCAATGTGAAAGCTGCGATAACTGAAAGGGGAAAAGGATGTGGCAAAAAAAACAACAACCACAGCAATTCAATTATACTTGGAAATAGTTTGCAGTTATGCGAAAATGATTCAATTTAAAGATGCAAATTCACTGAATTCTAAAATAAAAGTTAGGAAAAAGGAAGAAAATTTCGATACATCTGTTTACAGTCAAAAACAATTTACTGAAAACAATACTTGAACTATTTGTTCTACAAATTTGAGCTCCATTTAAACATAATTACACAAGGTTCCTTTTCAACCATACTCAAAGGTTTGAAGCATTTCTTCTTCCTTGACCCCCTTCTCAGACTGGTTTTCTTTCAAGTATCTGAAAGGAAGAATGCAAGAACGATTAATGTGAACAAAAAATTGTGGGAATGATCATTAGTTAACACCTGGGAGAGGAAGGGGGAGTCAGGGGGGGCAGGGGGTTATAGATGTGTCACAACAACATTTATCTGATTCCCTCATAAGACTCTGTAGTACTCTAATGAGGCCCCACTATATCCCCCTCATTTAAAAAATGCTCAAGACGACTGATCCCTTGCCCATTCCCCCTTAAAACCAAGTGACCTCCAAAATCTTCCAAACCCCCCCTCCCCTGATAGTTGAGGCCTGGTGATCAACTGTTTGTTTGAAAATGGGTTTAATTTGCATGTGAATGAAACTTATAATCAAATGAAAGGATCAACACCAAGACTCGTTTTCAAAAAGAGGTCAAAGGTATTTCGACTGTCATGTAGGGAGTTGCAGCATCTTTACAAAATACTTTTAATGGATGGAAGTCAAAGCAAGATACACATTTTCATAAAATATTGCTACAGCTCCATCATATTCTACAAAAATTTGCCTCTTTCTCCTTGGTTGCCTTGTCATGTGGCGAGAATCTCTGATTTCGATAAAACTTAATTTAGATCCAAACAATAAAAGATTATAAACTCTTAATATTCTCTTGTTCGAATACAAGCAACATGGCCTCCGTTTGCTACATCATATAATTTTGAACAAGGTTTCTTTCTTCCTGGCCACCAAAATTTTTATCTAGCGATCATATTGAGATTTTAAGTCACCAGAGGCTGACTTTGAGATAAACTTAAGCCCTAAATGAAATATTGTCCAAAATCAGAACCTTTGTTATCACAATCCAGCATGCTAGAAAAGGAAATGTCAGTAAGTCAGTCAGTCAGTCAGTCAGTAGGTTAATCAGTCAGTCTGTCAGTCAGTCAGTCAGTCAATCAGTCAGTGAGTTCAACAGTAAGTCAGTCAATCAGTCAGTAAGTTAGTCAGTCAATCAGTAGGCAGTCAGTAAGTCAGTCAGTCAATCAGTAGGCAGTCAGTAAGTCAGTCAGTCAACCAGTAGGCAGTCAGTCAGTCAATCAGTTGGCAGTCAGTCAGTCAGTCAATCAGTTGGCAGTCAGTCAGAAAGTCAGTCAAGAATAAATGGGGTTAGTGTTAGCTTTTACTTGGGGCAGAAGAGCACAGAACACGTCATCACGATGGAATGTGCTACACAAAATTAATCACCTTATAGTAACCGTGAAACGTGAAAATGTTTGATGTGTAATAAGCTTACTTGCACTTATCTTAACCTGGTAGTGTGGAAGTGTGGAGGTGTGAAAGTCAGTCAGTCAGTCAGTCAGTCAATCAGTTAATCAGTCGGTCAGTCAAATCATCAGTCTATCAGTCAGTCAGTTATCAGTGAGGGAGTCAAGTATTCAAACCGTCAGTCTGTCTATCTATCAGTCAGGTTGTGGTTGGTCAGTCAATCAACCTGGCAGTCAATAGCTTGGTCCACTTGTAAGTGAACCTGACAGCCAGGCAATCATTCAGCTAAATAACAGTAAGTCAGTCCATCAGGTCCATCAATCAGTCACTCAGTATGTCAGCCAGTAAGGAGTTAGGCAATGAGTCAAGCAGTCAATCAGGTAGTCAGCTACTTAGTCAGTTAGTTAGGCAGTCAGTCATGTAGTAAGTCAGTGAGTCACTTAATGAGTAAATAAGTCAGCCAGTAAATCACTCAATCAGCCTGTACAGTGTAAGTGCTCCAGGCAGTGTTAAGCCAATATGAAAGTCAGTAAGTTAGTTCAATGTTCAGTGAGTCACCTACTCAATGAGCCAGTCAAAGGGGGCTAGTCTCTAGCAGTCAGAAAATTGAGTCGATCAACCATTTATTCTGAGGAAAAAATACAGCCATACCAGTGAAACTGTTAGTCTGTGTCAGGCTAGCTCTATGTTTGCCACTATTTCAATGTCACTGTTCCTGTCTGTTTCTGAAGGGAATTGTTGCCTGAAAAAACTTGTTTTGCTGGAAAATGCATTTTATGGCTGTTTGAGACAGTTGCACCAATGACACATATTCCTATAAGCAGTGCCTGTTTGTCAGTATCCAACACTCATTTAGAAGTAGCACTTAAATAAAAATGGTAGTCATAGGAGGACCATGTATTACTGTATCTATCTTAAACCCTAGATTACCTGACCTGATTCTAATTTTAAAGTCCTTCCCCCTCATATAATTTTTGAAGAATTTGCTAACTCTTGCTAAAAGTCAATGTCCCAAATACCACTATGCCCTACATTTAAGTCCTGTTTAAGTCTGTTAGGAGTCAAAGGTTTAATAAATAAAAAATATAGTACAATGGATTTTTTTATGCTTGTTAAAATTTGGAATTCATCTTTGTATGGGTTATCTATGTCTGAGTTACTTATAGCTTTTCTTAATTTCGTGTTTTTTTCTTCAGTTTTTAACAAGATTCTTTACAGTCGAAATTAATTAGTATGGGGTTGGCTGACTCTAACTGAAATTCTCTTCTTTCAAACGCAGATATTTGATTCCAGCCCACATGGTTACATGTGGAAAAGTAATGAACGTGTGCCAGGTAGCTGGCTGTCATACTTATCTTCGCCAGGAAGAAATCGCGGCGCATGACAGCTGCTCCACTTCCCGTCATCTCAACCTAATGGAGCAGGAAAGATCAAAGACTTTGTGGGAAGATGCTTTTTATTAATTCTAACCCAAATCGTCAAACCCGGACGCAAGAATGGAGTTTTATTAAGTACAATTACGACGCTTTGATTTGTTTCCGGATGTAACCTTATTGAATTTATTTCCTCCGCAGAATCGTCTCCTTGTCGTACCTATAAGAGGGGAAGAAAAAGCAGTCTTCACTTGGAGGATTCCGCCGGACATGCACGGCTCATTGGGGTCACCAATTTTCCCAAAATTTAATAGGAAGTGTAAATTGCTACTGGACAAGCACAGGAAGAACCTTCGGGTCCACTACATCCAAGGGGTGGATCCCATTTCACTACTAGCAAGGTAACTGTTTTGAATTAGAATTTTATGATTGGGGAAATATGTGGATTTGGATGAAGATCGAAAGTGAAAACATGTCATAAATTTTTCCTTTCAAAATTTACATAGTGCTAAGTGAAACGGAATATTCTCCTGTGTAAACCGTGTAACCATCCTCGCGTAGGCACTACAACGAAATGTATTCCTGACTCGTCAGATTGCTGAAAATAATTATTTCGCTCAATACAAGGTAGAGCGAAACTTGAAATCAGGTTAGAGCGC
Organism: Pocillopora damicornis; assembly: GCF_964200805.1. Taxonomy (NCBI): domain Eukaryota; kingdom Metazoa; phylum Cnidaria; class Anthozoa; order Scleractinia; family Pocilloporidae; genus Pocillopora; species Pocillopora damicornis. The sequence continues at coordinate 15,373,271 of NC_142673.1, read as the reverse complement.
CTAAGAACCGAGTCATGGAATGTCTTGAAAACCGTGTGATAAAATCTCTAACAACTAAGGTTTTTAATGTTTCAGGGAACCGGGATATCCATTTTTTATCCATTTTACATCTCGTGTCTGAAGTCGATTTTTAAGCAAGTTGAGAGTAGAGTTGGAAATATAAATGCAATCGAATACGTTACGAGAAGAAGTATTTTGCTCGTTGGCAATTTTATTCCTAAATTCGTTATTTATTTTTAATTGCAACATCCACGGGATTTGAAGGCAGACACCACCAAGGAAAACACAACATCGACGGAAAAATTATCAGTCAAAGGAACGTGTACATATTATATGTGAAAACTGTATGGAAAGTTGTAAAATTTCTAAAATATAACAATCAGGAGCTCATGGTCCCGTCTGCTCTCGATCGAGACATATTCAGTACTGATTCTGATATTCATCAAACCTTACAGTGACTCGATAAATAAAAAACCACTTACTTCTCGAGCCAGTTCTTTTGTCATTGTTCATTGACCTAAGTCGCCATACAGTTCTTCAAAATCCGTCGTCCTCCATCCCAAACACTCGCCTATTACAGGTATGAAAATTCATTTTGATAAACTTCAACATGAAGCAAGTTTAATTTATTGATGAATTGATTCATGATAAAATTAACAGCGTCCCATTCTGAGAGTTTTCATACAGGATTAAAGAAATGTATCAAAGAACAGCCCCCTCGCTGTTTTAAGCCTTGCTCAATTACAAGTGTACTGAGCTCTAAAATCTTAGATCCGGCGCTTGCCAACGATTGTGTTTCCTTTCGGGAATTCAGCATAAATGAAGCGGTAAATTTTCTCAAAATACACCGAATAAACCAAAGGAAGGGACCAGGTTACCCTGAAAATGAGTTCTGAAATAATTTCAAACAGTATTATCTCGTTTATAAGCGAAAAATTTACGCAAATCCCAGGCGTTTTGATCGCGACGGGAAAACCAGCGTAATGACGTCCTGAACTTGTTGGGGAGAACGGCACGCTAACACCAGAAGTCGAAATAGAGTCGTGTCCAGACTATCCGCGCGCTTTCTCGTTCTGAAATGACGTTCCCGTCCCCTTGCTAAATCACTCTATTGTCTCATCACGACAACTCCCTGATCATGAGTTTCAAGGCGCGTTAAAAAAAGGTAGTTTAAACATATTTATGCAAACAGAAAGTTTAGAACCGGTGTTTAAAGACAGAATATAGATGCGGGAAGACATGACGAGCTTTGCTCAAGAAAAGAATTCTCACCAGGGATGCGTAAAATGATCCATAGGCTTGTCAAAGTAAAGCGAGAGGGCTCAATTAGCAAGTGAAAGCGAGGTGTTTGGCTTCGAGCGTGAAATTAATTGAAGTTAACAATTAAAATGTAAACAGGCGCGAGGATCCGCGCGGCTTGCGCGTTAGGAGTGCTACGTAAATTTAGGACTCTTTTGCACAATTTTCTCTTTGGAGATAACTACGCATTCATGGCGTGAATGGCAATTTTCATAATTGTAGAATGATTTAGCGACAAGAACGGCTTAGCTAAGCCGTAGTGTGTCATGGCATTTGAGGATAGCCTGGTTGTAGTGCGTGACATGACTATCAAGTAACAGTTATTGTACCCAGCATGTTTTGTTCGTGATCTACAGATTTATTGGTTTGTGACGCAAAGAGCGATTATCTGTTCTGTCACGACAATACCAAAATCAAATTGTGTTAGCCAACTTATATTTCACTCTGATCAGACCTTTGACCCTAAGTCAACATGGAAGCCGGTGAGCCGCTCGGTAAGGACCTTGTTTTCAAGAGAGATTTCGACTGCAGTATATTCTGGAGATACAAGAGTATCATTTAACACTTGAAACGATTGGGCAGATATTTTGATAATACTTTTCTGGCGTCCATACTGAGGAGCCCTTTCAGTATAAAATATCATTTTAGTAAGTCCCAATCATCAGGTAAGCGCGGGAACTTATCCCGCGAAAATTCTGTGCGAAGGTACGAGTATATTCGGCGGTATCTGCGAAAAGGGGCCATCGTTCTTTCCTTAAGGTAAGGTCTTAACTGTGTAAAACTTCGCGAGGAAGAAATTCTACTCGCTGGCCTGTCCAATTTGGCTTTTAGATAAGGTTGTATGCCTGATAATTTCTGTCTAGAGCTATATGATGACGCGCGATAAATCTCGCTGCTTAATAACCTTTGAGCGGAAAATGATGATGCCCAAACCATTTAATCAGCAAAGCAAGGTTTACCTTTACTTCTGTGCTTTCGAAGCAAGAGAAGGAATTATTTCTGTGATAGTTAGGTGACAGATGCTTAAGATCACATGGTGTATTATCAAACTGTTGAAACCTAACATGAGCAAGATGAACTAATTATGGAATGAACCCTGACATCACAGCTCAAATATTCCTTCCCTATAAGATGACGCGCTCTTGGCAGGTTAGTGTGTTTTCTTACTAATCGTACTGTACTATTTCGCACTTTCGAAAGCAGAATCCTGAAGATACTCTCGTTCTTTTGTTATTTCTTACCCACTCTCTCGTGTACTCAGACTTATCTCCGTGAGGGAAGAACCTTCATTTTTTAATTTTTTCCCGGTTTTGTCATTCGTATGTGAGCTGTTGTTATCTGAAGGCAGAACCTTTCCTTTTTTTTTCACCTGGTTCTGTCTCTCTTGGGTAGTCAGTCCTGTTTTGGCTGTTGTTATCTGAAGGCAGAACCTTTCCCTTTTTTTCACCTGGTTCTGTCTCTCTTGGGTAGTCAGTCCTGTTTGGGCTGTTGTTATCTGAAGGCAGAACCTTTCCTTTTTTTTTTCACCTGGTTCTGTCTCTCTTGGGTAGTCAGTCCTGTTTGGGCTGTTGTTATCTGAAGGCAGAACCTTTCCTTTTTTTTTTCACCTGGCTCTGTCTCTCTTGGGTAGTCAGTCCTATTTGGGCTGTTGTTATCTGAAGGCAGAACCTTTCCTTTTTTTTTCACCTGGTTCTGTCTCTCTTGGGTAGTCAGTCCTATTTGGGCTGTTGTTATCTGAAGGCAGAACCTTTCCTTTTTTTTTCACCTGGCTCTGTCTCTCTTGGGTAGTCAGTCCTATTTGGGCTGTTGTTATCTGCAGGCAGAACATTTCCCTTTTTTTCACCTGGCTCTGTCTCTCTTGGGTAGTCAGTCCTATTTGGGCTGTTGTTATCTGAAGGCAGAACCTTTCCCTTTTTTTTCACCTGGCTCTGTCTCTCTTGGGTAGTCAGTCCTATTTGGGCTGTTGTTATCTGAAGGCCGAACCTTTCCTTTTTTTTCACCTGGTTCTGTCCCTCTTGGGTAGTCAGCCCTATTTGGGCTGTTGTTATCTGAAGGCAGAACCTTTCCCTTTTTTTTCACCTGGTTCTGTCTCTCTTGGGTAGTCAGTCCTATTTGGACTTTTGCTATCTGAACGCAAAATCTTTCCTTTTTTTTATTTGGTTCTGTCTCTCTTTGGGAGTTGTTTCATTTTAGACTGTGCGTTTTCATCCTTTGACAAACTAATTTTGAATTGCGACATAATTAAATTTACTTGCCTTGATTTTTTTTCCTTTGCAGATTTAATTGATTGTTAACCGCGAAAAGCCGTGATGAAAAAGCAATGTTTGTTTAAATAGAAAAAGATAGTTTTCCTGTTTAGATGACCAACCAACCTTAACCTAATTACACATCATAAGTACACGTTCCGTTGACTGGTAATTTTTACGTCGATGTTGTGTTTGCCTTGGTGGTGTCTGTCCTCAAATCCCGTGATTTTTCAATTAAAAATAAATAACGAATTTAGGAATAAAATTACCAACGAGTAAAATACCTCTTCTCGTAACGTATTAAATTGCATTTACATTTCCAACTCTTGCTTCAGACACGAGATGTAAAATCAGTCATAGATTGTAAAAGAGATTTGTGAGTAAAAAACTTTTTCTACTTGTCTTTGTTTATTTTCTCGCAGCCTTATACATGAGGTTCGCTGTGTTCGCAGTGGCGCGCCAAGAAACCCCAGCAGGAAAAATTTTTTTAAAGATGTTACTCCTTTAATGATCTCTTTAAAGTATATTACTTCCTTAGCATTTAGCCAATTATATGGTGCCGGCGGAGGGTACAAAAAAACTCCATTATATATTTCTTTACAGGCTAATATTATCGGAAAAAACCCAAACAAACAAACAAAATGAGTTCTGTTGCGCTGTGTGATCCATGAGTGTTCTCATCGCGGTTAGGGCTTGCTGTTATTTGCGGTATTATTTTCCGGAGTGGACATACCATTACTACATTTTTGTTAGCGTTTAAAAATCGGAAACACATGGTTTTGGTAAAAAAATTCATCTTTTTCAACACTTAACGACTGTCGAGTTGTGTGTATCAATAGAGTGGGTCAGCAAATTTGCATTCTATGTTGCGCAAGGGGCAAGAGAAAATGGTTGACTCCCCGCGAGTGAAGCTGACGCTCTAGGTCGATGTCGATCCATTATTATCCTTTGTAAACAAAATTTCGATCAAGGAGTTAAATTATAAAATTACTTTGGCTTACATTGTGCGCTTTAAAGTAAACTTGAGTTGTTAGATCCACGCGAGGGTTCAACCTTGAAAAATGCAATCACGCGAGTGGAGCTGACATTAACGCGTGTCCCTATCTGGAAAACATTCGTATTGTGACAAGAAGGGTCTGCTTTAAGGTTTTGGGTTACTCTCGCCATGCAATTTGGACGCCGAAAAGTGCCAAAAAAGTAATTACTGAAAATTCATCCGCAACACCTCGGTCGTTCTGTGGGCGCGAAGTCAGTTCTTCTCTTACAGTTAATAATTGCCAGGCGGATCTCAGATCCGCCTCAGCCTCATTTGCATAAATTCTTTTGGTGAGCAAAGCTCGTCATGAATAGCACGTAAAGACTGATTGTGGGAAGGAAAAGTTAAAGGTCGTTGAGGAACACTAAAAGATTCGTAAAGAGAATTAACGAAGCATAAAGAGTGTGGGTAAAGAATGTTAAAGGTTCGTAAAGAACAGTGAGTAAAGATGCGTAAAGAATATTAAAGACAAGTGACTGTTTTGTTTCACTAACATTGCTAAAGGAGAGGTTCTGTGTATACGCCTGAATTACTAAAAATGGTCTTCTGTGATATATTCGGATATAGAATATGTTTTCAATAACTGCCCCGTGGGGGTTTGACCTCTATTTTCACTACTGTAAGTTGTTTGTTCAATATCAATTGTAAACGAAGGAAAAAGTCAGGTAACTTCGCAATACACCAATGAGATAGCTCCGAACATGTAACAATTAACTTTTTTTTACCGGCAGTGGTTTCGGGTGTCAATTAAACGCCACATCAATTAGTTACATAAAACAACCATTATAGCGGCATATTTAGAACTTCGCCTCTGTCGTAAATGTTAACTGTAGCTTACTTACTTGCTCCTGTGTTTCAAACTCGACAAAGCGACGAATATAATGGTAATTTTCATTCTAAAATTTGCAACTAACTCTGCGTGAGACGCTTAACACCACAGACGGTCCAAGCTCCAGCTGTGAGATGATCATTTTACGCAATAACAGTCATGGCGGAATTATAAGAGTTTGTATGGGAATATTTACGACCACTCTAAGGAATAAAAAAATACGTCAAATTCTCAAAACAAATACCTCACCTTACTTCCACAGCGTATTGCTTGTTATCTGACCGCTTACTTTGATAAAAAGAACGCATTTTAGCGAGTTATCCATTTCGAGGTTTTCAGTTCTGTGTATACGCCTGAATTGGTAAAAAATGGTCTTTTGTGATATATTCGGATATAGAATATAGTTTAAACATATTTATGCAAACAGAAAGTTTAGAACCGGTGTTTAAAGACAGAATATAGATGCGGGAAGAGAATAGCACGTAAAGACTGATTGTGGGAAGGAAAAGTTAAAGGTCGTTGAGGAACACTAAAGATTCGTAAAGAGAATTAACGAAGCATAAAGAGTGTGGGTAAAGAATGTTAAAGGTTCGTAAAGAACAGTGAGTAAAGATGCGTAAAGAATATTAAAGACAAGTGACTGTTTTGTTTCACTAACATTGCTAAAGGAGAGGTTCTGTGTATACGCCTGAATTACTAAAAATGGTCTTCTGTGATATATTCGGATATAGAATATGTTTTCAATAACTGCCCCGTGGGGGTTTGACCTCTATTTTCACTACTGTAAGTTGTTTGTTTAATATTAGTTGTAAACGAAGGAAAAAGCCAGGTAACTTCGCAATACACCAATCAGAGAGCTCCGAAAAATTTAGGCTTAGTGATGTTGAACGATTCTATTGTGTAGAGCTACTTACGGTTCCTGGAGGTGCAACGAAATTTAGCATTAGATGAAAACAAGTGAGAGAATCAGGTGATTCACAATGGACCAATCAGCAAGCGCTGAGATAGAATGACAGCTTACTCGTGACTATCACGTTATGGACGAGTCGGTGCGTATAAACTGAAAGTTCAGAACGTCAAAGGCACTTTACATCTCTTAATTCCTTTGAAGCTGGACTCTGAGCTTGATACAGTTAAATTTGGTAAGTAGGTTTGAGTTGATAATCAATTTAGATTTCTTTCAAGTTAAGTTGACAATAACAAACGATAATTGTATAGCTCATTTAAGTTGCTCTTCGAATTAGAGCTGGTGAAGCGTTTTATTGGGCAAGCGCATATGCTGAACTAGTTAATAATGGTTTGACTTCGTTCGTTAAGGATCGCTTCAGCATCGATGTTAAAATATTTGTCCGAATGAGCGAAATATCTGTGGGCACTAAGGAAAATTCTCGTCACATTTTGTAACAGTATTTTGGAAAAGGTTTAGATATCTATAACCTATATTTGTGGTACTCATCTCTCCGTTCGATTGTCTTGCAATGATGTTGATCAGAAAAGTGCCCTCGAAATGAATTAAACAGATACCTAGATATCCCGTGTGGAAACAGCTTTCTTCCGTAGCGATCGTCATCTAGCTTTTTCGAGGTTCAAATCTAAAGATAATTTGCCTACTTTTGACTAAAAAAGGTTCAAATCTGAAGATATCTTGCCTAATTTTGATTAAAATGAAATTTGATTATTCAGCAGTATTTGCGTTCGTTGGTGTAAAATCTGCAATAACATTTTGAAACTGGTCTTGAATGCTTTTCATTCACAGCAACCTAAAGTTCCCTTGATCGAAAATGGCGACAGATGAAGAGATCATCTCGGAAGCTGTAAAGGGGACGTGGGCGTATATTAAAAAGAACGACCCTGAAGATTATTCCAAGCTCGTTGCAGACAGTGAATTGAAAGATTCTATCACTGCAGAAGCTAGGAAAGCCGCCAAAGAGGAAGTGGAGCTCTCTCACGAGTTTACCTCTCAACTAGATATCCCAGATATCCGTAAGCGCCTTGAGAAGCATCTAACCGAACACCGAATCAGCTTGATTGAAAAGGGGCTCACCATTCCAACATTCTGCATGGAAATAAGCATGACAGACCATGGCTATTATCTGGCGCAGTTCACGAGAGAAGGACATGAGTTTCTACCACCCATTAAGCTGGAGACGGTTGCTGCGATCGACTGCACCTCGTTTCTTCAGTACGCCAGTATTGTGGTGGAGGGGGTGCTGCTTGTCGTGCAGGCAGCTGGTATCGAAATTTCTGTAAGCGAGGGTACCATGAAAGCCACCATCGAAGAAACCGAGCAAGCAATTGAAAATTCTTCAAAATTCCAGGAGGCGATAAAGAAGTTTATCAGTTCATGGAATGCGGCGGAGGGCAATAGATATGACCAGGCTAAAGCCCTTTTCTACCTCGTCAAAGATACCTACGCAGCTGGATTGCTGTGGACCATCATCAAGAGTTTGTGCCGCAAGATGGCATGGTACGACTGGTTGGAGACTGCAGCAAAGGTGACCGCCATGGTCATAGCAGCCTTTGCAACGGAGGGAGCAGCGCTAATAGCAGAGATTGTGTTGGCCTTAGTGTCTGCTATTGACTTCGCTAAGAAGATCGTTAATGTGGGAAAACTTGAAGAAATAAAGGAAAGTGTATCGAAAAAGTGATCTTGTACAACGCTAACTTACTGTACTACTTTCCATCTGATCGAATCATATTATAAAATCAATTCATTCATCAAAAATTGCCATGTTAGTGACTCTTATGACCATCCCTTTTAAGTACATTGAAAGCATTTTAAATAAGTAGATATTCAGATATATAGGTGGAGCATATCGTGACATCCCGATTAACGGCTGCGAGGAGGCTATTCATTGATCAGTCTAAGTCTGTCCCAGTCTCCTTCACAACCGTTGTTTGGTCTCGTCACGCAACCGCTCTCTTTCCCACCTGGAAGAGAACGCGTTGCGTGACAAGACTAAACAACGGCTCTGAAGGAGACAAAGTCAGTCTATTCCCAAAGTTGATTTGTCTGTTTGAGGATAATGATAAAAAAAACCAATTATTTGTTGTGGTTTTTTCACAGTTGAGCTCATTCGCAGCACCGGCGATGAAGATGGTCAATATGACAAACTTCTGGAAGAAAAGACAAACAAAGAGGATTTGGTGGCCATATTTGACTCGCTGAATTTTCTTGGAGGATGTGCATGGAGAACAAACAAACGAATCTTAGATCTTGCCATCCACATGTTCAACAACGGCGGAAATGAGGACTTAGCAGTACCGGGGCCTGTTATTCAACCGGAAGTGGATTCCATATCATCCAAGTGAGTGTTAGTTCATGGCCGGGTTGTTCAAATATGGTCGAGTTAACCTTGGCTTAGTGTAAATTTAAGTTTGGTTTGTAGATTTTGGTTAACTTTGAAGAAAAGGTTACTGTTGACATGGTTTTTAACTTTCTTCAGTTTTTTCAGCAATGAAGCCTTGAAAACTTTTAGTAAAAAGAGACCCTTTTGTGCAAGAGTCGCGTACATAATGCGATAATCTCTCTAGAGAGTCAATTATTTCCAGTTGTTGATGTTGAATTAAATATATAAAATACCGTAAACTGGTTTCCGGATTTTGAAAAAGTATTAAAAACGAAACTCCTAATTAAGTTCTGTTAGAGGCTTTCCATCATTTCCTTTCATTTCACCCTTTGCTGGGTGAAATGTTTACTTGCAGGTTGGATGAACTTTTGTCTATGTGGAACCATACTAAAAAAATTTTCATTGAATTATGAGATATTTGTACATAGGTTTTATTAATTCAATACATCGTACCTCTCACAGTCTGTATCATTCATTCCTCAGGACTGACGATTTACAAGAGAAAAACAAATTGGTACGTGAGAGGAGATTAGCCAAGAAGGTGGCTCGTGAACAATATTCTCTGCGCATGTCCGCGCTGTATAAACTTTCTGTCGCAAATCATTTTCGTGATCACGTGTTCTGGCTGCCAATCAATCTGGACTTTCGAGGAAGAGTGTATCCCATTCCCCCACATTGTGCGCATGTCGGTGAGTACTGATTCTGCTTTTGTACGTTACGAAAAACATTTGGGTCATTTTCTGCATCGCACACTTTACTTGTGGGTTCGAAACGCATCAGGTTTCACTCGTCCATTGGAAAAGTACTTTTAACCCTTAAATCTAAGACTGACTGGCTTCTAATTTCTGCTTACCATATCATCCCTGAATCAAACCATTTGACGAAGCTGTTGAATGTTTCACAAATTCTCCTTTTCAGCGCCTTAGGAAATGTATAAAGAATAGTATGGAGAACATGATTACTGATGTTAGGGTGTAAAGGTTAAACAGAATAAGATAGACGGTGAATTTTTTCCTCCGCATCAATAATTTCGAGCAATCCCTGTCTGGTATCAAGGCTTTGATACCAGATTTTTTTGATACGATTATTTTTCTTCTTTCGTTTGTGGGCGTTTTCCTTCTTAACCTCAATTTTATTAACTTTGTCTCTGTTAAGGGGATGACTTAAGCAGAGGAATGCTTCAGTTCGCTAAAGGAGTTCCTCTGGGAGAGAAGGGCCTGGACTGGCTCAAAATACATTTAGTGACGTTGCACGGTGCCAAGAAGAAATCATCTTTGCAAGAACGTTTGGATTACGCCAATGAGATCATGGATGATATAGTGGATTCTGCTGAAAACCCTCTGATGGTAAATACACCAATTGCAAGAGCAGAGAAGAATTCTGATTGGTTATCGAGGGTGAAAGTTAACCTATCAGCTGTAGCGGACGTTGATCAAGAAGCTGTCGTCTCGAAATTCAATGAGCTTTTAGGATCTGATAGCAAATTCTCTACAACTTTAAGTGATGTATATTTTCCTGAAAAATGATAATGAGAGCGAATTTCAATAAGTGCTCATAATAATCCAGGATTACATTGGTTTTGTTTTATTTTTACTTTTGCTTATTGTTTGGTTCTATGAAAGCCGAGAAGAACTTAGAGGGTTCTCTCCACTTTAGCGAGAGTTGACACTGATGTTCAGATAAGGCATTTTTTCATATCTGTGCCCTTGGTGGTAACGTTCCTTTCCCGTTACAGGGTCGAGGCTGGTGGAAGACAGCGGACGATCCGTGGCAAACGCTGGCCACTTGCATGGAGATCGTAGACGCTATGCGGTCCCCAGACCCCGCGCAGTATATTTCCCATCAGCCAGTTCACCAGGATGGCTCGTGCAATGGTTTGCAGCACTACGCTGCCCTGGGCCATGATAGTTATGGCGCAAAGCAAGTCAATCTGATGCCTGCTGATCGACCTCAAGATGTTTACGAGGAGGTATTTTAAAACAAACCGTTCTTTCGCCAACTAAGATTGTTTTAAACTTTTCACTTCGTAGATCTCATAAGTAATTCTCCCTACTGTCTGCTATAAAATTCTCATGATGTTAATTCGAAGAATTTGGTATTGGGTGAACTAATAACCCCATAAGTGATATTTTTGTCTCTATTCTCATTACTTATGAGTAGAAATTCCGTCCAGATTTCATGGGAGTAAAACGGTTAAAACTACCTTTAACATTAATCGCGTTAAGCCTTAACAGAAGCTTATAAATAATATGTGAAGGCAGTAATGTGTCTGTGGATGGGCATTAGGGACAGCAACGCCAGAAAAGACGTCCATTCAAAAATGAATTTAAATTTATAGTTCGAATTTCGTAAATGGCTGACTGTGTTTACCGTCTCGAACGGCGCCACACCTCAACTTCAGTTTAACGTATGTGAACAGCGTTGAAATCCATTTAGAAACTTAAATAATTTGCCGTTTGGCTTACCGTACACAGAGCACGGAAACTGTGTTGATTTCTTGTTGTTGTAGTAACGAGGACGGCTTAGAAATGTACAAAATTCTAAAGCACACCTACTTAGTTATTGTTCTACTCATTTGATCTTTTGTATCGCCACGTCTTCCTTTCCATTGCCGTCTTGGGTTGCTTAAGGTGCGTACTCACTGAGCCTCGCATTAAGGCTGTTAGCATATTACGGTGAACGCTCGCCAATAACAAATTTGGCTCAGGTTGTTTTTCCGAACTTAGCGTCATTTTAAGTTCAATGTTTTATTTTCATTCTCGTTTTACATGGTTCCTCTCAAGGTTCTCTAGATTCTCTCTCTTAGACTCTTCCTATGACTGGTCATACACTATGGTTTTCTTCTTGGGCACTACATATAAATTATTCATTTCAACTTAAATTGAAGCATTGGTTTTTTGAGTTTAGGAACTTGATATGTGTAGAACAGACTAAACGCCCTAAACTGCACAACATGTGTTCTATAACTTGTTTTCTCTCCTGTAGGTAGCAAAACTTGTCGAAGGAACTCGAGCACGTGACGCTGCCGACGGTAACGAAATTGCTAAGGACCTGGAAGGAAAAGTCACGCGCAAAGTGGTTAAACAAACAGTGATGACCATCGTTTACGGCGTCACTTTCGTCGGCGGCCGACTACAGATCGAGAGACAATTGCGAGACTTAGATATGGACCCGAAGCTGGTTTTTAAATGTTCTCATTACCTGGTGAACAAGGTTTTTGCCAGCATCGGAGAGATGTTTACAGCAGCAAGTGCCATTCAGGTTGGTTTTGTTTTAGAGATACTTGGTGAGCACTACGCGAATTGAAAAGTGATTTTGTTTTCCCCAGCCTTGGCGTGAGATGCAGAACTCAGAGAACAGTGATTTATCGTTTTTTTACCTTTTTTTTTTCATTTTGTACCATTTTTACCGTTTTTGAGAAATATTTTTGCAAACTAAGTCCAGTGCCATACGAAGAAACATTTCGTGAGGATTGCAAACATTCTCGGGCTGTTACTGCATTAACTGAGCTGCGTTGTAATGATCATGAAAGGTAAAGGACTCTTAGTTGGTCTCAGGTTGGCAAAAAATAGATGAGACCTACACATCCTGAGACTTACTTAACCCCATGATGTCTCCCACGAGTGACCAAGACTGAATTTCTCCCAACTGTATCAATACAATACCAAGCAGTCCAGTCATGAGAATAAAGAAGAGTATCAATTTGGGGATTATTAGTTGATCCAACGACGAATTCTCATAACTAACATAAGAATTTTAAGGCAGAGAGTAAGGAGAATTACTAATGAGATCTTGGGAGTTAAAGGCTTAAACAGTGTCGATTTAAATCTACTTCATGTGTCCTTAATTTAATCCAGGGAATAGAGACACTTTCTAGCAAGCTTTTAGGTTTTTTTTAATTTTATTTTATGTTTTTATGCTAATTACAAGTTAATTCTTTTTCTTGCAGAACTGGTTTGCTTCATCAGCCACACAAATCGCCTTAGTTGGTCACTATGTAGACTGGTACACTCCCCTGGGACTGTATGTCAGACAACCTTACTGCAAAAAGCCTGTCAGACACTCCATAAAAACTAATCTTCAGTGGTTACTGTTAAAAGTGAAAGGGCTTCCTGATATTCCGCCCGACTCGCGGAAACAGCGCGGGGCCTTCCCGCCAAATTTCGTTCATTCCCTAGACTCCACGCACATGATGCTTACCGCGCTGTATTGTCAGCGGTCTGGGTCGACTTTCGCGTCTGTACATGACAGCTTCTGGACTCATGCGGCCAACGTGGGTGTCATGAATCGAGTAAGTTAAACGGAATTGACAACCAAGCAGGGACCTTATTTAGGGGAATCCCAGAATATAATCTTTGCCGGAATAGTACTTGCGCATCATTCTCTGTTACAGCTATAAAGTATACTCATTAAATGCCCATGTTAGAACTGCCTGAACATGCAAGTATGGAGCACCACGTGTCTTCGGAACGGTAATCTCAGGTCACAAACGCTGCTCGCAAAGGATTAACATTTTCTTAAGGTTACCTAGATGAACGGGCTCTTTTATTCGTTGGGTTGAAATTGAAGGCATTGCAAAACTCTCACTGCTCTCGACGAGGAGGAGTAGATTTTAATGAACTTAACTATAAATAGGGTTGCTTACTGTGCATGGTAGTCCTATGTAGTTCCTTTTGAGCAAGTTCTGTAAGTTCTATTGTTCTGTTGTACCTGCATTGGCTTCTTTTTTTTAAGGAGATTTTACATCGGAGGAATTTATCTAAAAATGTTTGGATACGTCGGTTTGTCATCTGCTTTGTGACAAAGAATGTACTCTCTTAAAATTGTTGTATATTCTTAATTTAGTTAATTTATTGGTATTCATATTTGTTGTTTTTTTTTTTACTGACTGGCTGACTGACTGACTGGCTGACTGACTGACTGGCTGCCTTAGGGAAAGACTGACTGGCTGACAAACAGACCGACTGAGCGAAAGAATGACCGACCGAATAACTGACTGACTGATTGACTGCCAGAGGGAAATAATGACTGACTGATGGCTGAGTGAATAAATGACTGGCCGACCAACCTAGTGATTGAGTGAAAGAATGACTGACTGCCTGTCGACTGCCAGAGTGAAAGAATGACTGGCGGACTGTCTGACCAACTAACTGAATGAGTGAAAGAATGACCGGCTGACTGACTTACTGTCAGACTGGCTGACTAACTGACTGAGTGAAAGATGACTGGCAGACAACCAGACTGATTTATTAATAAACCGACAGATTGATTGATTGACAGACTGATAACTGTTTTGCCATTTTCAGATTTGCCGCGAGCAGTTTGTCACACTCCACAGGGAACCCATTCTTGAGGAACTTCAAAACCACTTCGAGAAGAATTATGCTAATTTGAAGTAAGATGATAATTGTTTCTCGTTACGTCTCTTACTCTGCAGTATCTTATCAATCCAAGGTTACAGCCTGAAGAACTGCGTTAACCCGTTGTGTTCGTGGCTGTCTTGTCGTTGCGTAGCTGAACATGTAACATTGAGACTAGACTACGATTATTCCCTTCTTTTCGGCGAAGTCCGTCGCACGGGTCCAAAAAAATTCAGGGAAAAAGATTGATGTTTGCGAGTCGCGCAGAACTCTTTGTATTAGACGCACTAACATCAACTCTTTTTTGACTTCCGAAAAGGAAGGACTGTTCGCGGTTGGGACAGGAATTTTTTTGTTTTATTTTATTTTGACGCTTAATTAACAGGACACTTTTGTTACAGGCTTAATCGTCCGTTGAAATCGAAAAACTCGAAAGTGGAAAGAACGCGCGTATCATTTGATGGACGACCTGAACTTGGTAAGTTTTTGAACGGCGTCACAGAAGTTATCCTGATACAAGTGCAAATGAGCATTCTGGAGATGATTTTTTTTTAGTTTTATTCTACACCATCACGATTCTTCAATAAACTTTAACATTGGCGATTATCGTCGCGACTCTTTTTCAAGAGAAGGTGTCTCTTTGGGCCACCCGCGCCTTTTTTTTTAACCTGGGGGGAGAGGAAGGGGGTTATTTTTTTCCTTACACTAATTTTTTGTTTTTACCTCACCCTATCCTTGCTCCTGCCGAAAATTTTCTGATGGCCTTACAGCTAGAGTGATATCATTAAAAGAGAGCTTTTCTCTCTACTTTAAAAATGACTGATCTAGTTGTAATTCTTTTCTCTTTTTCACGATCTTTCAGGTGATTTTGACATCAACGAAGTCCTGCACTCCACTTACTTTTTCTGTTGATCAGCAAAAGAATTGAAGGACTCGATCAATCAATGAGATAATGAAGAATCAGTTTGTCTCATGAAAGGATCAGCCCTATTTGGGTTTATTTGAAATCAATCGACACTTTAGGATATCACGTAACGAACGCATTCGGAGGAGAAAGGCTTCGTCATCAGTCTATGTGAAGAAAACGCCATCTCTTGGTCTACTGACGCTTATTTATGTTTGCTCTTGGGCACAGTAAATGAACAATATCACCATGGAAACCATGATAATCCCTTTTCTCAAGTAATTTTGCATGGCCCAAGTACTTCAACGCGAAAAAAAATAAAAATTTCAATTTTTTATTCGTTACAAAGAAATGAAGATTTTGCTCATTTCTTGTCCTGTATTTAATGTTTATACAAGCGAACTTTTCTGAGTGACGAACAGATATATTATCATATTCTTCATGTAACTGCCACGACGGTAAATCACCCTGAGTTTGAAAGTGGTGCGCACGCATTCTATCCAAGTTCCTTGTTTTGAGAAGGCGAGTTCCGTTGAAGGGAAGAGCCTTTCTCTCCCCCCCCCTTTTTCACAACACCCCTTCCACTTCCATTGTTACTCTCTTACCAAACTGTAGGATTTCTCAGCAATGAAGTAAAAACCGTTCGCGTTCCGATTTACTACGCCCTGACGGGAGGAAGATTTCCTCCGGCTACAGAGCGTATGAACGACCTCGCAGTCCTGGTGAGTTCGAATGAATGATCATTACAGTAAACGAAATCTTATAACAACTTACAAGTTTCATAGCTTATCCAAAACAGACAACAATCATGCTTTGATTCTTACACAGTATTTGTGTCCTAAGAGGATTTACGTTTAACGAGTGCCGTCTGAAAATGGTCTGAAACGGCAAACCTTTAATGACATTGAGCTACATGAGAGCCAGAAGGATTTATTATCAATAGGTGCAAGATGCGGTGTAAAGATATTACTTCAATCCTATAATAGGCCCTGAAGATGACTCCGTTTAAAATTGTGGATATTTAACTACATAGATATTAGACCTTCACCACACTTCAAAAACCTCATCTGTAAAATGAGGCTAAGTGCGAAACTATTTTGGTGAAAATCCTTATCACTTCAAAATCCTTGTGATTGCCTTCGCTTTAAAACAGGGGCCTTGTTCGCGTTGAATATGGCCTATTAATCATCTTTTTTTTTTTGTCATTTTTTATTATCCACAGCTCAAGTATGATTTAATTCTTTACTTTTTATAACTTTCCCTTACGATGAGCAAGAATCCTCAAAATTTGCCTCGCGTCCATCGTGTGCCTTGCTCGCTTAGTTATTAGTAACAGCGTGTCCAGTAAGTATCCTGTAGGCACCATTTGAAGCGTGAATGTTTCAGACTTCCTTTCCTGCAATGTTCTTTAGTTGAAGTTTATCTGACAGTCATTTACTATCCGCTCGATTATCTACTCCCTCTCAGACCGCTAAAACTTCCCATATGTCTTTGCGGGTGCAGCACCGCTCGTCGGCATGATGAATGTCTTTGAAAGGTTTGTACCCAAATTTCAAGGCTTTTTGATCCTGAACTGTTACTTTATTAGGAATTTAAACGTATTCTTGCTTACAGAGTCAAATATTTTATCTTTTTTTACAGTGTACTTCGACGACAAGGTCCCTTCCAAAGTTTGTTTACATGTTCACAATATGGTAAGCTGCAAGAGTTTTTTAAAAGCATCTTAACTGTTTAAACAAATTATACGATGTTCACAAGAGCAATTTATTGAAAGTATTAGCTTCAGAAAATTGTATAATAACGGTTTGGGATCAGTTGTAATATTATTATTCAAAAGGGCTGAATTGCAGAATTACTTGTGCTATTTTGCATACTAAGAATGACATCCGTATCTCTAGGGATCCCATATGTGATCTGGAAAACGTGGAAAGCCTTGAATTTTTTAATGGGATTTTCCAGGTCTGAAAAGCCCTGGAAAAAGACCGTTGATATTTGAAAGCGTTAATAATCTGGAACTCGGAATTAATCTCGAGAAAATTGTTTCTGAAAAAGGGTACAAGCCCTGATCTCATATGCGCTTCATGTGCTATTTCATTGATCCCACATGCAAGGACAGGCTCCAAGAAGTGGCTCTCTTCGTGTTTCCATTTTAAGCTTTAACTTTGTTCAAATCTTGAAGCTTCAAATGTGAGTTTTGACTGCTAAAAACTAAATGACAAGCTGATGTTGGGTTTCTTACAAAATCAATCATGTTTCCATGTTATGGGTAGAGAGGATGAGTGTGATGGGAGGTTCAAGGCCGTTATCAGGACTCATTTATGGAAATGTTTGAAAATTCATTTGGCTGGGGAAATTAACATTCTTTGACAAAAAGTTTGGGATTTAAAACATTTATGACTGTGGCAACTGAGTCATGGCTTGTGTGGGCCTTAGCTACCTGACTACTGTATCAACTTTGTTACCCAAACAAAAATATGCAAAAAAAAATGCCTTCATAACTCCTGTTACAGTGCCAATGAGAGCACATCTTACAGGATAATGTAAGCTGATAATCTGTCTTTTTTGTTTGTCTAAATTTCTGGTGATTTTTAGTCAATTTGTTGATGAACTTATGCACAAACCCACTTTTGACTCTAAATGAAAAATTTAACTAGTTCAACTTTTTGCTCACTGTATTTTTCAATAAGGTAACTGAAAATAAAGAAAATTATGTGTGCCACTTGGCAAGGGCATGAAAATTGTTAATTTTGATCCCTAGACAAACTTTTAAGACTGGAGATGACTCTTGCTTTCTTAGATGTCTGTTTCTCAACATTTCTATTATATGATGGTTTACTGTGAAGTATTAAGCATATTTTGGTACAGCCTAAATTGGACCAGAGAGAGGAAACAATTTTAAAATTTTGGTGCTTTGTATCATCTTAACAAATTCTCAGGGGTCACAACCTTGATTACTTTTTCCCAAATCAAGTTACCTTTTATCTAAATAGTTATCACTATAATGGCATCTAGTGGTTGCAATTTAGAGGGATATAATTAAATAACTGTTTCAGATCTTACTAGAGTACCTTTCTATACAATATCATGTTAATTAAATAAGTGATTTTTTTCTACCATTTTTGTCATGCTCTCTAAATCAAGAAGCCTACAGCTGTATCTGTATTGAGGCACTTTCAACGTGATATGATTGATTTATTTTTAATAGTTATTAACCAGTTCTCATTGTTTCTTTCCTAGGTAACCGAAGTGCTTGTCTTTGGCTGGTTGTTAAACTTGTACCTGCAACTTAAAAAAATCCTGAGTCTACAGAAAAGAAAAGAGAAGTGACAGAAAGCTGAAAGGATCTTGAACTGTTTGCAAAAGATGGGTGACTAATGGCTGACCCACATGGCTTCACCCATAAAGCCTCTTCCTCAGTCTTGATCTGTGATGCGACAACTTGGTCTACCAAAAAACAAAGAGAAGTGTGTGAAAATTGTTTTGGAAACTGGACTGTCTTGCTGCACTGAACAGGTCTCAAACTGTATACAAGAGATGGGTGACTAACAGCTGATCCATAATGGAGTCAGCTTCACCATTAAGTCTCTTGCTCAGTCTTGATCTGGGATGCTAAGACTTGGTCCACCAAAAAACAAAGAGAAGTGTGTGAAAATTGTTTTGGAAACTGGACTGTCTTGCTGCGCTGAACAGGTCTCAAACTGTATACAAGAGATGGGTGACTAACAGCTGACCTGTAATGAAGTCAGCTTCACCATTAAGTCTCTTGCTCAGTCTTGATCTGGGATGCTTGGTCCACCAAAAAACAAAGAGAAGTGTGTGGAAATTGTTTTGGAAAGTGGACTGTCCTACTGCACTGAAAGGATCTTGAACTGTGTAAAAGGGATGGGTGACTAACAGCTGACCTGTAATGGAGTCAGCTTCACCCATTAAGTGTCTTCCTTAGTCTTGATCTGGGATGCTAAGACGTGGTCCACCAAAAAACAAAGAGAAGTGTGTGAAAACTGTTTTGAAAACTGGACTGTCTTGCTGCGCTGAACTGATATTGAAATGTGCATAAGAGATGAGCGACTAATTCTTAACCCACAATGGTGTCAGCGTCACCATTAAGCCTCTTCCTCAGTCTTGATCTGGGATGCTAAGACTCAGTCTACCAAAAAACAAAGAGAAGTGTGTGAAAATTGTTTTGGAAACTGGACTGTCCTACTGGGCTGAATGGATCTTAGACTGTGTACAAGAGGTGGGTGACCAAGAGCTGACCACAATGGAGTTGGCTTCACCCATAAAGTCAGCGTCACCATTAAGTCTCTTCCACAGCCCTTATCTGGAATGATAAGACTTGGTCCATCAAAAAAAAACAAAAGAGAGTGAAAACTGATTTGGAAACTGGACTGTCTTTATGTAGTGTAGAGATCTTGAACTGTGTACAAGAGATGGGTTTCTAACAGCTAGCCAATCATGTCCCTGATGTATTGAAGAAGCTATACCTATAAGATTTTCGTTGATCCCCTTTGAAATACTCTGACGACAAAATTTTGAATTGCTCCATTTCATCATGAAATTCAAGATAGAAGCAGTTGGATCCAAAGGGATGACCTAATGTCAAGAGGAAGGACATTCCGGAGGAAGGTAACAGTTTGTCTTTATGTTTTTACATCTTTATGTTTCCTTAGAATTATATTATTATTCCAAAAGTACACCAATTTACCCTATTAAGGCATCGGAGAATGGAGCAATAAAGTGGGCTGACCGAACGATCCAAACTTTGATTTATTTGGTTTCCGTTTTTTTAGGCGAACTTTAAAGTGCAAAGAACTCTTTTGTTGTTCATAGGGAACACTCTTATAGTTTCCTTTGTGTTGTTTTCGTCTTTCCCGCACGCCCTGTACGATTGACACGATGCTCAGATAAGCCTGTAGGGTGTATTTCGAAAACTACCGGCCAAAATGCCAGAAAATGAAGTAATGGTGGTATAGAAACTCCCTTACTCAATTGTTTAACATATAACACGTGTCAACATTTTTTCATTTTTGTTTTTCGCTCGTCCCTAAGAGGCCCAGAAAAAAACTACGCAAATTCCCAAAATTTCCGCGCTTATTATAGGTAAAATAATTGATTAGATGTATATGTATTGCGCAGTACATTCGGCCTTTCAAGCGTTTGTATTCAACTGATCTGGAGATATTCAGCCAACTAAAATAGCTACACTTAACTCTAGACTGAATGCAGAACTGGACTTTGGACTGGAAAATAGGACTAACAAAATTGATGATTGTGAAGAATTGTTCAAGGAATTGAGAATTGAAACATCATTTGCGGTTCTCATGTTTTCGTAGGGGTGTTCTGATGAATTGACTCTTCGATCGGTGAGAGATTCAAAAGGCGACAGATTCGAAAGTATACGCATGCTTAGATGCCGATCTCAGCGAAGTTTCATTCCATAGCGTAATGTTTTGCGACAAAGAAAATAGGGATCTTTCGAGTAAGATTTACCGCGTTTCCTTCGGTGAAATTTCCGAAGATTTGCTGGACCGTTATACATATTTGAGCCCTCCCAAGTGCCTGTTGATGAAAAAAATTTATAAGACCAAATTTGAGATAGAGGAAGAAAACACAAAATTGCAAATAGCGAGGAGCTGCTTTTGTAACTCCTATTGTAAAAAAATTTGAGAGATTTCACCGAAGCAAAATGAAGAAAATCAAAGGCAAAACCAAATTATCGCTGGCGAGCGCCTCCCTACATGGAGTCTTAGCTTAATAACGAAAATCATTTTGATAATATATACCACAGCAAACAGTAGTTCGAACACTTCCCACATTGCCTTTTGATGGCTTTTAGTGACCTTGAAAAGCGAATGCGTAAACATTTTCTAAAAAACAATTACGCTGGGGCGTCAACATTGAGCAAAAACCCTATGGAGCCTCCTAAAGATTGCATATAATGCTATTTGCCAGTCTTGCCCTTCCATTCTTAGTGAACACTCCAGTTTCGATTCTCAAGCATATCTTTTCAAATCCTTCTATGATAAACTCCTAGTATAATGGTAGCATGGACTAACAACATTCTGTGGAGAAAGTATATTTTGACGCTTGCATACATCCTGTATTGTTGAAAAGTTTTTATCATAAGCTGTTTGACAGAAATATAACTGTTAATTATCAAACAATAATTATTTGTTCAAAACGGCATCATTATTCAAAAACATAAATCCAAAGTCCAGTCAAGAGCAGTCCAGCATTTCTGGCCGAAAAACTCGAATATTGAACTACTAGTCCATATCGAAAACAAACCAAAGTTGTGGGGTACTTTGTAAAAAGCCACCTCAACGGCTCTGACGTTTCGGACACTGGACCAGTTGATTCAGATTTGGAATTTCGTTATCGTCAATTGATAAACAGCCCTGTGAAAGCGAAAGAGGGGTTGTTACAGGTTTTCATCGCAACGCGTTTAATTTGTCATAATTAATGTACACCAATTTTTCTCTTTCTTTTTCAAGGGTCTCGCGTATTTCAACTTTTTTTCGGGAATAACTTACGTCAAGTCATACAGAATAACTGTTGTAAATCGTACCTCTTCAACCCTTAAAAAAGTTTATCCTTTCCATTTCGATAAATGTCGAACGCACTTTGATTTTTCCATGAAAAAAAAAAGATTGGTAAAAGAAAATTTCTTTGGCTGACTTTGAATTCTTGACTTGTGATCGTGTACTAATCCATTGCGCCAAGTGATCAAGCAATGCAAAGACAGTGAAAAGTTACCGTGAAAAGCATGTGTTGCTTTTTGTTAATTAGCCAACTCGCTTAACTTGTTATTGTTGAAGGAATCAAATTTGCATGTTGTCTTTTTTGTCTTTTTTTTTTTGCATACTCCTTATCCTCAAGGTAAAATTAGAAGAAAGCGGAGACGAAGTCTGAGAAGTGAGGTGGCTTTGGTGACGGTTTGCTTGCAAGTTTTCCAATGAACATGGGGAGAATGCTCGGGTAAGTTTTTAGCTTTATTTTATTGTTAATGCCCCGCCCTGAAATCTTCGAGAAGCCAACTACTTCATTAAGCGACGGTTGAGACTCACAAATTTGAAGGAAACCTTACTGGATTATTTCTTAGCAGTGAAGCTGGTCTGGACATTCACATTTAACTTTGATGAGAAATGTTATTTTAAGTAGAACCAGTCAAGTTATTTGAAAATTTGTTTCACCTTTCACCTAGTTTTTGTGTAGTTGAACAGAAATTTTAAATCCTGTTGTGTTATCAATGTCATTAAAAAGTACATTATTTTCAAGAAGATCCAGCCTTGAAGACATCTTTTAGCATCTTACATATTTTATTGCTTTCCAATACAGCGAATAGGTAAAAGGACCAGGATACTGAATATTCTGGTGAGTATAACTGTTGTGGTAGTGTTGAACGGAAAATTATAATTCTCATCAAGAGATTATCAGTTTATATTCTCTTGTTCTCATATGATGCCCTGTTTAATAATATTATAGAAAATTGAGTAGTTCGTTTATTTCTATTTGTTTCGAAGGTATCTCTGCCCGAAGTTACAATCAAATATTTCAACCATGAAAAGAAGTCTAAAAATCTTCGCATCTTTGTTCTTGTGGTTCATCCAAACAACTTTAAGTACGGACGGACACTCTCGTTGTATTTGAAGCAAAAAATTTTCCATTCTCTTGGCGGGAAACACTAATATGGCTTACTTGGAACTCTAGTTTACTTTTCAGATGCCGCGAGAAATGACTATCTCAAGCAAGATACCAAGAAAAGGTATCAATCACGGAAGAAACGGAAAATCGGGGGTCGAGTGCCCCTCCACACCCACCTCTCATAGACAGTTGTTTTGTAATATGAGACTAGTTTAACATTGTGGTACGAAATATTGTGATAAGCATGCGTCTTACAACATGAATGTGTATTAAAAAATGTAGTTACCACAAGGATGAACTTGTCTTAAATTACAAAGTAACTGTCTATATAAATTGACCCTCGATTTTTTGTTCCTTCCAAGGTTGACTCTCCTAAGACGCTTGGTTGAAATGGTCTTTTCTTATGACATTTGAAAAGAACGAAAGAGAGCTTCGAGCTTCGAATGTGCTATTTACACATTTCCTGCCAAAAGACTTAAACAATGTTTCTTTATAGATGCAAAATGATGCCCGTCCGTACATAACGTTATTTTAGTGCACCACAACGACGAAGTTGGAGGAGGTTTTTAAACTCCCAATTTACACTTCTTTTCCAAAGTATCTTGTAGTCTATCTGAAAAAATAAAGAGAAGCAAAATAAACATCTCTCACATTAGTCCTTTATTCTGTAATATTCCATCCAAAATAAATTAGAATTTTCAAATCAAAACCGGCTTCAGTTTACAGTAAGAGCACTACACGAGACAATGCGGAATGATAGCAAATTTCTCCCTCCTTTTCCTAGACCTTTCTTGGACCTTCTGTTCTCTCCCATCCTGAAGTTGACACAGATGATATTAATCGCTTTGTCAGCAATACTTAACATGGAATAAATCATCTGTTAGCAACTGCAAAACAATTTCAAGTCTGCAGTAAGTGTTCTCTATAACTTCAAAAAGCTAAAAAAACAGCTAACTCTAAAGACAGCAAGAATTACTGGAAAAATTCAATGCTTCTGGTACTAGTTTAGGGTACTTTACTCTAGACGAAACATAAAAAAAAGCAACTTTCGACGAAGTTACAAAGGTCTTTAATCAGGCAGTTCAACAATAACACACTTATCGCACTCACTAAAATATTAAGTATTTTCTTCTTTTACCGTCTTCTTAAACTTATAATCTTTGCGGGATCATACAATCTGGGCGAGGAAAAGTAAGAAAAATGTTTGTAAATACAGAACTCTAACACTTCTGGTTCAATTTGATAAAGATGTTCAATCGTCGCTGATAGTTAAATTAAAGGAAAATGCAATTTTGTAAAGGTTGAAACTGGTACAGAATAACAAATTTCAGCTCAAAGGTTTACACAATAAAACATCACTAGTACTCACCGGATCCTACGAGTATTCCCTTCTTCCAAAACCATTCATGTTAATTTTTTAAATATTTGCGGTTCCCAAAAGGCGAAAAGTAAGAGAAATAGTGAATGGAAAATAAAAGGTCCTAGTTGAAAGAATTCATTATAAGACGACACTGAAATTATTTGCGGGTGGGAAAAGAAATTTTTTACAAAACTACACTCTTCAGTTCAGGAAGGTAGACATTGACACAATAATTAGAATCACTGAAAAGTTGAGTCTTCTCTTCTTCCTTGACCGTCTTTTTCAATGTGAAAGCTGCGATAACTGAAAGGGGAAAAGGATGTGGCAAAAAAAACAACAACCACAGCAATTCAATTATACTTGGAAATAGTTTGCAGTTATGCGAAAATGATTCAATTTAAAGATGCAAATTCACTGAATTCTAAAATAAAAGTTAGGAAAAAGGAAGAAAATTTCGATACATCTGTTTACAGTCAAAAACAATTTACTGAAAACAATACTTGAACTATTTGTTCTACAAATTTGAGCTCCATTTAAACATAATTACACAAGGTTCCTTTTCAACCATACTCAAAGGTTTGAAGCATTTCTTCTTCCTTGACCCCCTTCTCAGACTGGTTTTCTTTCAAGTATCTGAAAGGAAGAATGCAAGAACGATTAATGTGAACAAAAAATTGTGGGAATGATCATTAGTTAACACCTGGGAGAGGAAGGGGGAGTCAGGGGGGGCAGGGGGTTATAGATGTGTCACAACAACATTTATCTGATTCCCTCATAAGACTCTGTAGTACTCTAATGAGGCCCCACTATATCCCCCTCATTTAAAAAATGCTCAAGACGACTGATCCCTTGCCCATTCCCCCTTAAAACCAAGTGACCTCCAAAATCTTCCAAACCCCCCCTCCCCTGATAGTTGAGGCCTGGTGATCAACTGTTTGTTTGAAAATGGGTTTAATTTGCATGTGAATGAAACTTATAATCAAATGAAAGGATCAACACCAAGACTCGTTTTCAAAAAGAGGTCAAAGGTATTTCGACTGTCATGTAGGGAGTTGCAGCATCTTTACAACATACTTTTAATGGATGGAAGTCAAAGCAAGATACACATTTTCATAAAATATTGCTACAGCTCCATCATATTCTACAAAAATTTGCCTCTTTCTCCTTGGTTGCCTTGTCATGTGGCGAGAATCTCTGATTTCGATAAAACTTAATTTAGATCCAGACAATAAAAGATTATAAACTCTTAATATTCTCTTGTTCGAATACAAGCAACATGGCCTCCGTTTGCTACATCATATAATTTTGAACAAGGTTTCTTTCTTCCTGGCCACCAAAATTTTTATCTAGCGATCATATTGAGATTTTAAGTCACCAGAGGCTGACTTTGAGATAAACTTAAGCCCTAAATGAAATATTGTCCAAAATCAGAACCTTTGTTATCACAATCCAGCATGCTAGAAAAGGAAATGTCAGTAAGTCAGTCAGTCAGTCAGTCAGTAGGTTAATCAGTCAGTCTGTCAGTCAGTCAGTCAGTCAATCAGTCAGTGAGTTCAACAGTAAGTCAGTCAATCAGTCAGTAAGTTAGTCAGTCAATCAGTAGGCAGTCAGTAAGTCAGTCAGTCAATCAGTAGGCAGTCAGTAAGTCAGTCAGTCAACCAGTAGGCAGTCAGTCAGTCAATCAGTTGGCAGTCAGTCAGTCAGTCAATCAGTTGGCAGTCAGTCAGAAAGTCAGTCAAGAATAAATGGGGTTAGTGTTAGCTTTTACTTGGGGCAGAAGAGCACAGAACACGTCATCACGATGGAATGTGCTACACAAAATTAATCACCTTATAGTAACCGTGAAACGTGAAAATGTTTGATGTGTAATAAGCTTACTTGCACTTATCTTAACCTGGTAGTGTGGAAGTGTGGAGGTGTGAAAGTCAGTCAGTCAGTCAGTCAGTCAATCAGTTAATCAGTCGGTCAGTCAAATCATCAGTCTATCAGTCAGTCAGTTATCAGTGAGGGAGTCAAGTATTCAAACCGTCAGTCTGTCTATCTATCAGTCAGGTTGTGGTTGGTCAGTCAATCAACCTGGCAGTCAATAGCTTGGTCCACTTGTAAGTGAACCTGACAGCCAGGCAATCATTCAGCTAAATAACAGTAAGTCAGTCCATCAGGTCCATCAATCAGTCACTCAGTATGTCAGCCAGTAAGGAGTTAGGCAATGAGTCAAGCAGTCAATCAGGTAGTCAGCTACTTAGTCAGTTAGTTAGGCAGTCAGTCATGTAGTAAGTCAGTGAGTCACTTAATGAGTAAATAAGTCAGCCAGTAAATCACTCAATCAGCCTGTACAGTGTAAGTGCTCCAGGCAGTGTTAAGCCAATATGAAAGTCAGTAAGTTAGTTCAATGTTCAGTGAGTCACCTACTCAATGAGCCAGTCAAAGGGGGCTAGTCTCTAGCAGTCAGAAAATTGAGTCGATCAACCATCTATTCTGAGGAAAAAATACAGCCATACCAGTGAAACTGTTAGTCTGTGTCAGGCTAGCTCTATGTTTGCCACTATTTCAATGTCACTGTTCCTGTCTGTTTCTGAAGGGAATTGTTGCCTGAAAAAACTTGTTTTGCTGGAAAATGCATTTTATGGCTGTTTGAGACAGTTGCACCAATGACACATATTCCTATAAGCAGTGCCTGTTTGTCAGTATCCAACACTCATTTAGAAGTAGCACTTAAATAAAAATGGTAGTCATAGGAGGACCATGTATTACTGTATCTATCTTAAACCCTAGATTACCTGACCTGATTCTAATTTTAAAGTCCTTCCCCCTCATATAATTTTTGAAGAATTTGCTAACTCTTGCTAAAAGTCAATGTCCCAAATACCACTATGCCCTACATTTAAGTCCTGTTTAAGTCTGTTAGGAGTCAAAGGTTTAATAAATAAAAAATATAGTACAATGGATTTTTTTATGCTTGTTAAAATTTGGAATTCATCTTTGTATGGGTTATCTATGTCTGAGTTACTTATAGCTTTTCTTAATTTCGTGTTTTTTTCTTCAGTTTTTAACAAGATTCTTTACAGTCGAAATTAATTAGTATGGGGTTGGCTGACTCTAACTGAAATTCTCTTCTTTCAAACGCAGATATTTGATTCCAGCCCACATGGTTACATGTGGAAAAGTAATGAACGTGTGCCAGGTAGCTGGCTGTCATACTTATCTTCGCCAGGAAGAAATCGCGGCGCATGACAGCTGCTCCACTTCCCGTCATCTCAACCTAATGGAGCAGGAAAGATCAAAGACTTTGTGGGAAGATGCTTTTTATTAATTCTAACCCAAATCGTCAAACCCGGACGCAAGAATGGAGTTTTATTAAGTACAATTACGACGCTTTGATTTGTTTCCGGATGTAACCTTATTGAATTTATTTCCTCCGCAGAATCGTCTCCTTGTCGTACCTATAAGAGGGGAAGAAAAAGCAGTCTTCACTTGGAGGATTCCGCCGGACATGCACGGCTCATTGGGGTCACCAATTTTCCCAAAATTTAATAGGAAGTGTAAATTGCTACTGGACAAGCACAGGAAGAACCTTCGGGTCCACTACATCCAAGGGGTGGATCCCATTTCACTACTAGCAAGGTAACTGTTTTGAATTAGAATTTTATGATTGGGGAAATATGTGGATTTGGATGAAGATCGAAAGTGAAAACATGTCATAAATTTTTCCTTTCAAAATTTACATAGTGCTAAGTGAAACGGAATATTCTCCTGTGTAAACCGTGTAACCATCCTCGCGTAGGCACTACAACGAAATGTATTCCTGACTCGTCAGATTGCTGAAAATAATTATTTCGCTCAATACAAGGTAGAGCGAAACTTGAAATCAGGTTAGAGCGCCTAAGAACCGAGTCATGGAATGTCTTGAAAACCGTGTGATAAAATCTCTAACAACTAAGGTTTTTAATGTTTCAGGGAACCGGGATATCCATTTTTTATCCATTTTACATCTCGTGTCTGAAGTCGATTTTTAAGCAAGTTGAGAGTAGAGTTGGAAATATAAATGCAATCGAATACGTTACGAGAAGAAGTATTTTGCTCGTTGGCAATTTTATTCCTAAATTCGTTATTTATTTTTAATTGCAACATCCACGGGATTTGAAGGCAGACACCACCAAGGAAAACACAACATCGACGGAAAAATTATCAGTCAAAGGAACGTGTACATATTATATGTGAAAACTGTATGGAAAGTTGTAAAATTTCTAAAATATAACAATCAGGAGCTCATGGTCCCGTCTGCTCTCGATCGAGACATATTCAGTACTGATTCTGATATTCATCAAACCTTACAGTGACTCGATAAATAAAAAACCACTTACTTCTCGAGCCAGTTCTTTTGTCATTGTTCATTGACCTAAGTCGCCATACAGTTCTTCAAAATCCGTCGTCCTCCATCCCAAACACTCGCCTATTACAGGTATGAAAATTCATTTTGATAAACTTCAACATGAAGCAAGTTTAATTTATTGATGAATTGATTCATGATAAAATTAACAGCGTCCCATTCTGAGAGTTTTCATACAGGATTAAAGAAATGTATCAAAGAACAGCCCCCTCGCTGTTTTAAGCCTTGCTCAATTACAAGTGTACTGAGCTCTAAAATCTTAGATCCGGCGCTTGCCAACGATTGTGTTTCCTTTCGGGAATTCAGCATAAATGAAGCGGTAAATTTTCTCAAAATACACCGAATAAACCAAAGGAAGGGACCAGGTTACCCTGAAAATGAGTTCTGAAATAATTTCAAACAGTATTATCTCGTTTATAAGCGAAAAATTTACGCAAATCCCAGGCGTTTTGATCGCGACGGGAAAACCAGCGTAATGACGTCCTGAACTTGTTGGGGAGAACGGCACGCTAACACCAGAAGTCGAAATAGAGTCGTGTCCAGACTATCCGCGCGCTTTCTCGTTCTGAAATGACGTTCCCGTCCCCTTGCTAAATCACTCTATTGTCTCATCACGACAACTCCCTGATCATGAGTTTCAAGGCGCGTTAAAAAAAGGTAGTTTAAACATATTTATGCAAACAGAAAGTTTAGAACCGGTGTTTAAAGACAGAATATAGATGCGGGAAGACATGACGAGCTTTGCTCAAGAAAAGAATTCTCACCAGGGATGCGTAAAATGATCCATAGGCTTGTCAAAGTAAAGCGAGAGGGCTCAATTAGCAAGTGAAAGCGAGGTGTTTGGCTTCGAGCGTGAAATTAATTGAAGTTAACAATTAAAATGTAAACAGGCGCGAGGATCCGCGCGGCTTGCGCGTTAGGAGTGCTACGTAAATTTAGGACTCTTTTGCACAATTTTCTCTTTGGAGATAACTACGCATTCATGGCGTGAATGGCAATTTTCATAATTGTAGAATGATTTAGCGACAAGAACGGCTTAGCTAAGCCGTAGTGTGTCATGGCATTTGAGGATAGCCTGGTTGTAGTGCGTGACATGACTATCAAGTAACAGTTATTGTACCCAGCATGTTTTGTTCGTGATCTACAGATTTATTGGTTTGTGACGCAAAGAGCGATTATCTGTTCTGTCACGACAATACCAAAATCAAATTGTGTTAGCCAACTTATATTTCACTCTGATCAGACCTTTGACCCTAAGTCAACATGGAAGCCGGTGAGCCGCTCGGTAAGGACCTTGTTTTCAAGAGAGATTTCGACTGCAGTATATTCTGGAGATACAAGAGTATCATTTAACACTTGAAACGATTGGGCAGATATTTTGATAATACTTTTCTGGCGTCCATACTGAGGAGCCCTTTCAGTATAAAATATCATTTTAGTAAGTCCCAATCATCAGGTAAGCGCGGGAACTTATCCCGCGAAAATTCTGTGCGAAGGTACGAGTATATTCGGCGGTATCTGCGAAAAGGGGCCATCGTTCTTTCCTTAAGGTAAGGTCTTAACTGTGTAAAACTTCGCGAGGAAGAAATTCTACTCGCTGGCCTGTCCAATTTGGCTTTTAGATAAGGTTGTATGCCTGATAATTTCTGTCTAGAGCTATATGATGACGCGCGATAAATCTCGCTGCTTAATAACCTTTGAGCGGAAAATGATGATGCCCAAACCATTTAATCAGCAAAGCAAGGTTTACCTTTACTTCTGTGCTTTCGAAGCAAGAGAAGGAATTATTTCTGTGATAGTTAGGTGACAGATGCTTAAGATCACATGGTGTATTATCAAACTGTTGAAACCTAACATGAGCAAGATGAACTAATTATGGAATGAACCCTGACATCACAGCTCAAATATTCCTTCCCTATAAGATGACGCGCTCTTGGCAGGTTAGTGTGTTTTCTTACTAATCGTACTGTACTATTTCGCACTTTCGAAAGCAGAATCCTGAAGATACTCTCGTTCTTTTGTTATTTCTTACCCACTCTCTCGTGTACTCAGACTTATCTCCGTGAGGGAAGAACCTTCATTTTTTAATTTTTTCCCGGTTTTGTCATTCGTATGTGAGCTGTTGTTATCTGAAGGCAGAACCTTTCCTTTTTTTTTCACCTGGTTCTGTCTCTCTTGGGTAGTCAGTCCTGTTTTGGCTGTTGTTATCTGAAGGCAGAACCTTTCCCTTTTTTTCACCTGGTTCTGTCTCTCTTGGGTAGTCAGTCCTGTTTGGGCTGTTGTTATCTGAAGGCAGAACCTTTCCTTTTTTTTTTTCACCTGGTTCTGTCTCTCTTGGGTAGTCAGTCCTGTTTGGGCTGTTGTTATCTGAAGGCAGAACCTTTCCTTTTTTTTTTCACCTGGTTCTGTCTCTCTTGGGTAGTCAGTCCTATTTGGGCTGTTGTTATCTGAAGGCAGAACCTTTCCTTTTTTTTTCACCTGGTTCTGTCTCTCTTGGGTAGTCAGTCCTATTTGGGCTGTTGTTATCTGAAGGCAGAACCTTTCCTTTTTTTTTCACCTGGCTCTGTCTCTCTTGGGTAGTCAGTCCTATTTGGGCTGTTGTTATCTGCAGGCAGAACATTTCCCTTTTTTTCACCTGGCTCTGTCTCTCTTGGGTAGTCAGTCCTATTTGGGCTGTTGTTATCTGAAGGCAGAACCTTTCCCTTTTTTTTCACCTGGTTCTGTCTCTCTTGGGTAGTCAGTCCTATTTGGGCTGTTGTTATCTGAAGGCCGAACCTTTCCTTTTTTTTCACCTGGTTCTGTCCCTCTTGGGTAGTCAGCCCTATTTGGGCTGTTGTTATCTGAAGGCAGAACCTTTCCCTTTTTTTTCACCTGGTTCTGTCTCTCTTGGGTAGTCAGTCCTATTTGGACTTTTGCTATCTGAACGCAAAATCTTTCCTTTTTTTTATTTGGTTCTGTCTCTCTTTGGGAGTTGTTTCATTTTAGACTGTGCGTTTTCATCCTTTGACAAACTAATTTTGAATTGCGACATAATTAAATTTACTTGCCTTGATTTTTTTTCCTTTGCAGATTTAATTGATTGTTAACCGCGAAAAGCCGTGATGAAAAAGCAATGTTTGTTTAAATAGAAAAAGATAGTTTTCCTGTTTAGATGACCAACCAACCTTAACCTAATTACACATCATAAGTGCACGTTCCGTTGACTGGTAATTTTTACGTCGATGTTGTGTTTGCCTTGGTGGTGTCTGTCCTCAAATCCCGTGATTTTTCAATTAAAAATAAATAACGAATTTAGGAATAAAATTACCAACGAGTAAAATACCTCTTCTCGTAACGTATTAAATTGCATTTACATTTCCAACTCTTGCTTCAGACACGAGATGTAAAATCAGTCATAGATTGTAAAAGAGATTTGTGAGTAAAAAACTTTTTCTACTTGTCTTTGTTTATTTTCTCGCAGCCTTATACATGAGGTTCGCTGTGTTCGCAGTGGCGCGCCAAGAAACCCCAGCAGGAAAAATTTTTTTAAAGATGTTACTCCTTTAATGATCTCTTTAAAGTATATTACTTCCTTAGCATTTAGCCAATTATATGGTGCCGGCGGAGGGTACAAAAAAACTCCATTATATATTTCTTTACAGGCTAATATTATCGGAAAAAACCCAAACAAACAAACAAAATGAGTTCTGTTGCGCTGTGTGATCCATGAGTGTTCTCATCGCGGTTAGGGCTTGCTGTTATTTGCGGTATTATTTTCCGGAGTGGACATACCATTACTACATTTTTGTTAGCGTTTAAAAATCGGAAACACATGGTTTTGGTAAAAAAATTCATCTTTTTCAACACTTAACGACTGTCGAGTTGTGTGTATCAATAGAGTGGGTCAGCAAATTTGCATTCTATGTTGCGCAAGGGGCAAGAGAAAATGGTTGACTCCCCGCGAGTGAAGCTGACGCTCTAGGTCGATGTCGATCCATTATTATCCTTTGTAAACAAAATTTCGATCAAGGAGTTAAATTATAAAATTACTTTGGCTTACATTGTGCGCTTTAAAGTAAACTTGAGTTGTTAGATCCACGCGAGGGTTTAACCTTGAAAAATGCAATCACGCGAGTGGAGCTGACATTAACGCGTGTCCCTATCTGGAAAACATTCGTATTGTGACAAGAAGGGTCTGCTTTAAGGTTTTGGGTTACTCTCGCCATGCAATTTGGACGCCGAAAAGTGCCAAAAAAGTAATTACTGAAAATTCATCCGCAACACCTCGGTCGTTCTGTGGGCGCGAAGTCAGTTCTTCTCTTACAGTTAATAATTGCCAGGCGGATCTCAGATCCGCCTCAGCCTCATTTGCATAAATTCTTTTGGTGAGCAAAGCTCGTCATGAATAGCACGTAAAGACTGATTGTGGGAAGGAAAAGTTAAAGGTCGTTGAGGAACACTAAAAGATTCGTAAAGAGAATTAACGAAGCATAAAGAGTGTGGGTAAAGAATGTTAAAGGTTCGTAAAGAACAGTGAGTAAAGATGCGTAAAGAATATTAAAGACAAGTGACTGTTTTGTTTCACTAACATTGCTAAAGGAGAGGTTCTGTGTATACGCCTGAATTACTAAAAATGGTCTTCTGTGATATATTCGGATATAGAATATGTTTTCAATAACTGCCCCGTGGGGGTTTGACCTCTATTTTCACTACTGTAAGTTGTTTGTTCAATATCAATTGTAAACGAAGGAAAAAGTCAGGTAACTTCGCAATACACCAATGAGATAGCTCCGAACATGTAACAATTAACTTTTTTTTACCGGCAGTGGTTTCGGGTGTCAATTAAACGCCACATCAATTAGTTACATAAAACAACCATTATAGCGGCATATTTAGAACTTCGCCTCTGTCGTAAATGTTAACTGTAGCTTACTTACTTGCTCCTGTGTTTCAAACTCGACAAAGCGACGAATATAATGGTAATTTTCATTCTAAAATTTGCAACTAACTCTGCGTGAGACGCTTAACACCACAGACGGTCCAAGCTCCAGCTGTGAGATGATCATTTTACGCAATAACAGTCATGGCGGAATTATAAGAGTTTGTATGGGAATATTTACGACCACTCTAAGGAATAAAAAAATACGTCAAATTCTCAAAACAAATACCTCACCTTACTTCCACAGCGTATTGCTTGTTATCTGACCGCTTACTTTGATAAAAAGAACGCATTTTAGCGAGTTATCCATTTCGAGGTTTTCAGTTCTGTGTATACGCCTGAATTGGTAAAAAATGGTCTTTTGTGATATATTCGGATATAGAATATAGTTTAAACATATTTATGCAAACAGAAAGTTTAGAACCGGTGTTTCAAGACAGAATATAGATGCGGGAAGAGAATAGCACGTAAAGACTGATTGTGGGAAGGAAAAGTTAAAGGTCGTTGAGGAACACTAAAGATTCGTAAAGAGAATTAACGAAGCATAAAGAGTGTGGGTAAAGAATGTTAAAGGTTCGTAAAGAACAGTGAGTAAAGATGCGTAAAGAATATTAAAGACAAGTGACTGTTTTGTTTCACTAACATTGCTAAAGGAGAGGTTCTGTGTATACGCCTGAATTACTGAAAATGGTCTTCTGTGATATATTCGGATATAGAATATGTTTTCAATAACTGCCCCGTGGGGGTTTGACCTCTATTTTCACTACTGTAAGTTGTTTGTTTAATATTAGTTGTAAACGAAGGAAAAAGTCAGGTAACTTCGCAATACACCAATCAGAGAGCTCCGAAAAATTTAGGCTTAGTGATGTTGAACGATTCTATTGTGTAGAGCTACTTACGGTTCCTGGAGGTGCAACGAAGTTTAGCATTAGATGAAAACAAGTGAGAGAATCAGGTGATTCACAATGGACCAATCAGCAAGCGCTGAGATAGAATGACAGCTTACTCGTGACTATCACGTTATGGACGAGTCGGTGCGTATAAACTGAAAGTTCAGAACGTCAAAGGCACTTTACATCTCTTAATTCCTTTGAAGCTGGACTCTGAGCTTGATACAGTTAAATTTGGTAAGTAGGTTTGAGTTGATAATCAATTTAGATTTCTTTCAAGTTAAGTTGACAATAACAAACGATAATTGTATAGCTCATTTAAGTTGCTCTTCGAATTAGAGCTGGTGAAGCGTTTTATTGGGCAAGCGCATATGCTGAACTAGTTAATAATGGTTTGACTTCGTTCGTTAAGGATCGCTTCAGCATCGATGTTAAAATATTTGTCCGAATGAGCGAAATATCTGTGGGCACTAAGGAAAATTCTCGTCACATTTTGTAACAGTATTTTGGAAAAGGTTTAGATATCTATAACCTATATTTGTGGTACTCATCTCTCCGTTCGATTGTCTTGCAATGATGTTGATCAGAAAAGTGCCCTCGAAATGAATTAAACAGATACCTAGATATCCCGTGTGGAAACAGCTTTCTTCCGTAGCGATCGTCATCTAGCTTTTTCGAGGTTCAAATCTAAAGATAATTTGCCTACTTTTGACTAAAAAAGGTTCAAATCTGAAGATATCTTGCCTAATTTTGATTAAAATGAAATTTGATTATTCAGCAGTATTTGCGTTCGTTGGTGTAAAATCTGCAATAACATTTTGAAACTGGTCTTGAATGCTTTTCATTCACAGCAACCTAAAGTTCCCTTGATCGAAAATGGCGACAGATGAAGAGATCATCTCGGAAGCTGTAAAGGGGACGTGGGCGTATATTAAAAAGAACGACCCTGAAGATTATTCCAAGCTCGTTGCAGACAGTGAATTGAAAGATTCTATCACTGCAGAAGCTAGGAAAGCCGCCAAAGAGGAAGTGGAGCTCTCTCACGAGTTTACCTCTCAACTAGATATCCCAGATATCCGTAAGCGCCTTGAGAAGCATCTAACCGAACACCGAATCAGCTTGATTGAAAAGGGGCTCACCATTCCAACATTCTGCATGGAAATAAGCATGACAGACCATGGCTATTATCTGGCGCAGTTCACGAGAGAAGGACATGAGTTTCTACCACCCATTAAGCTGGAGACGGTTGCTGCGATCGACTGCACCTCGTTTCTTCAGTACGCCAGTATTGTGGTGGAGGGGGTGCTGCTTGTCGTGCAGGCAGCTGGTATCGAAATTTCTGTAAGCGAGGGTACCATGAAAGCCACCATCGAAGAAACCGAGCAAGCAATTGAAAATTCTTCAAAATTCCAGGAGGCGATAAAGAAGTTTATCAGTTCATGGAATGCGGCGGAGGGCAATAGATATGACCAGGCTAAAGCCCTTTTCTACCTCGTCAAAGATACCTACGCAGCTGGATTGCTGTGGACCATCATCAAGAGTTTGTGCCGCAAGATGGCATGGTACGACTGGTTGGAGACTGCAGCAAAGGTGACCGCCATGGTCATAGCAGCCTTTGCAACGGAGGGAGCAGCGCTAATAGCAGAGATTGTGTTGGCCTTAGTGTCTGCTATTGACTTCGCTAAGAAGATCGTTAATGTGGGAAAACTTGAAGAAATAAAGGAAAGTGTATCGAAAAAGTGATCTTGTACAACGCTAACTTACTGTACTACTTTCCATCTGATCGAATCATATTATAAAATCATAGTGTGGGAGACTAGCGCAGTTTTTGGAACTCTATATGTATTTTTCAAGATTCGTAAAATAAAAGTGTGTTTGAATATTCACATAGTCAAATAGAACAGGAAAGAATCGACGTAGTGTGACATTCTCAGAAAAACAGGAAGTCCATGATGTAATACAATAGGGGCTTTCTCGAGTAAATAAGTCAGCATTACTATTGTTTTGAGGTCATATGATAGTCGCATAATTCATCAGCCGTTCATCAATGTCGAGTAGCCATCAGAAACGAAACTTCTCGGCGCTTGCTACAGGATCAAGTTGAGACAATGACTGAAATACATCGTCATAAATTCAAGCGAAGGGGAAGAGCGTCACGTTTGCGAAAGGCGACACCCGATATATATGTGATGCAATCACGATCTCCAGTTGAACATTGAAATAGAACTTGGCTGCATTTATTATTGTGTATGTTTATGTCCCGATGCATATAAATTTCTACCATTAAATATATACCTTTTATTGTTGAAGCAAAATAATGACACTTAATTGAGCTCTTAGCTTCCAAGTTGATGATTGTTGCTTCGGACAGTTTTCAATTTATGACGAATTTGTTTACTATCAAATAAAACGTTTTTATAGTCTTCATGTTTGATGTCTTTATTTAATAACAGTTTCTTTATTCCTTTTGCTGTTTTACCGCCTTTATCTTTGCCTTTGATGTAAGAATACATCTTTGATCTTAAACCAACAAATTCAGTGATGGGAACTCTGCAGGCTTCGTCCTTGAATTTACCAATGACTTTATTGTTTATTTTGTCAAAGTACTTACTTTTTTCAGAAAAACAAATCGGAAGATTTGACATTAAATTCATCAATGAGCGCTGTAAAAAAGGGGTCTTAAATCGCCACAATCGCATACCATATCGGTTATATTTGACTAAGGCGATCGATAGAAAATAGACAGCTGTACATTACGTGCAAGTCGTAAGAATGGTTTGTGACTAGTTCAGTTGGGTGTGCAAATCATGTATGACCGATGTGCGAGTATGAGAAGCAACGCGGTGTCGGCGTCTCGTCACCTTTTGTGCAGTGACACGATGTGAAAATTAAGCATGTCGTCTTCACAAGACTGTTTCGATTTTATCGACCTTACCAGTTTCCCATAATTTTTACGTGAAATTTGGTACGTATCGCGAACTTTTCAAGTCATGGTCGTCTCATGGTTATTCCTAATTTATCTTTACTCGTGTTGCATTACTTGTTCAATGGTCGATGCTAAAATATGTCACCCGTTGGGTCTTTCCGTTTGCGGTCACTGCGCCGAACGAATGGAGGAAAACGGGGCAGTGAGTAAAGATGCGTAAAGAATATTAAAGACAAGTGACTGTTTTGTTTCACTAACATTGCTAAAGGAGAGGTTCTGTGTATACGCCTGAATTACTAAAAATGGGTCTTCTGTGATATATTCGGATATAGAATATGTTTTCAATAACTGCCCCGAGGAGGTTTGACCTCTATTTTCACTACTGTAAGTTGTTTGTTCAATATCATTGTAAACGAAGGAAAAAGTCAGGTAACTTCGCAATACACCAATCAGAGAGCTCCGTAAAATTTAGGCTTAGTGATGTTGAATGATTCTATTGTGTGGAGCTATTTATGTTCAATTCAGTTGAAAACCTCTTAATGGATAACTTGAGCTGTGTGGGTTAAAAGAAAAAAAAACTACAACATTCATCCATTTAGAAATTGTCAGAAACACAAATAACATGCTACTCCTCTGAGGAAGTGCCGTTCATATACATGTACCTCTTTCAAGACTGCTTCTATGGTAATTCAGTACCAAAAATTTTCATCGCCAGTGAGGTTCATGGTTGTTCATTACTCCAAAGATATCCAAATTCAATTTGTAATGAAATAAATTTCAGATCAAATTTATCTTTTCAAAACCTGTGAAAATGGCCTATAGTGTGGCCAGAGAATTGCTAAGAGCATTATTGTTTTAGGAGGTTGTGTTCACTAAGACTAAGAGTAAAACATTTATTTAATTAAGAATGATATTACAAGGACCTCAATTATTGTTTTAAGTATAAATAAATCAACTTATCTGTCCTGATTCAAACAAAAAGATCTCTTTAACAATTATTTCCTGAAGGCAATATAGTTTGACAATCCCTGTGACAAAGTCAAGGGGACTATTCAATAATATTCACGATATTCATTTTGTTGTCAAAACCCATTCTGTTACAATTGTTTTGACTACTCATATAGAGATATGTAGCAAGTCTTCACAACAATTTAATCAGCAGGTTTATTTAATCCAATCAGCAAAAACTTCTGTCATATCTTTTTTTCGAAGTGTTACATCAAACTTAATAGCATCTTTTATGCTCTTTAGAATTAAGAGAGTGTCTCTGAAAGAGCGGTCCGGTCGATTTTGCTTGAGACACGGATTTCGCTCATTTCTTGTGTGTTGTAAGACATTCATGTACCTATACTAAAACCACAATCCGTTTGATCGGATCTCTTTATTTTTCAGAGTTTTACAGAAATTAAATTTCACTCGAGCGAAGGCTTGTCGTGACACTTTTCAAGACTTTAATTTATGACAACTTTGAAGGACAATTTACAAAAAACTACGGAACTTAGCAAAAAATAAATACCAAAGCCATGTATATTAACTCTATCTTATTCATCGAGGCGACTTTCGTGAACATCACGTTTCAATCAAGGAAACAGGAAGACTTGAATGACACCTTATCCGTTCGCTTAAGTCACACATGCCAAAACCGATCAAATTCAATGTAAATTTTTGAAAAAGTGAGGCGCTCTTAACTGATCCAACTAACATAGCTAGAAAGTAGGTGCTATAGAAAAGGTAACTATAAAAAAAAACTTTGCGGCCCGACCTTTACGAAAACTTTATAACTCCGTGAACTTACCTAATTTTCGGCAATCTCCAAGTTTAGCCGCCATTTTGAGGATTTGTCAACATGAAGCGTAACTGATATAAATCAAGCAGGTAGATCTAAAACCGTCAGAAATACATACGAAAGCAATTCAAATGAACTTTACTTTCAATTCTAGCGGCAAAATTTGAAATTTTTCGTTAAACTTACCATTCCTACATCCCCATGCGACCAATTCTTCCAACAATTAATACACTACAACTAGTGTTCGAATTCCCCTCGTCGATTCCATCGTAAGAAATGACCTGTGCCACTCAAGCTTCGACTAGAATGTGAAGTACGAATCAAATAACATAACTGCTTCATCTTGGAGGCAATATCACGCTGGTATTTTAATTTTCTGATCGACAAAAACGGTAATCAGGTAGCGATCGCCATGTTTACCTCATAAAACTGATCGCTGACCAGTCGCTGAGTGAAAACAATACGGCTCAGTGGTGAGGGGCGGGGTGTGGGTTGGGTGCGGGCAGATTATCAAAGGATTTTTGGGAACATTCGAACATATGAATTAAAGTATCATAATAAGCATTAGGACTCTCAGTCTTAATGCAAAGGCATGCTTCGTGTTGCAGACAACTTTTGCTTTGCTTAGTATTCTTTTTTCTTTCAAGTACATTTCGTTCCAAATAGGACTGGCGTCAATTCATAGATTTATAAACAAATCTTTACCATGTAAATAAATGTTTTTAGGTAATCGAGATAACCATTGAACCTCTTGTATCGCTTTAGAAGTAACGTGTCTTGTCTTTGCCCAACTCTGAGAGCGTGGAGCGGCAAAGACGCGAGACACGAGTCTCGCGGCTTCTCCATGCTCAGAGGATACGCGTGACCTCACTATCTTTAAGGAAAAAAAAAAGGGACTGCTCGGAGTCTGTATTCCGTTCAACCATCTCATAAGAGTGACGCGAGTCTTTTCAATTGGATGAAAAAGTCACAAACCCATTCTTTACCTCACGAGCGTAACCACTGACCACTCACGAATTCACTCAGTAAGCTTCTCCTTTGGCGCGGAAATTGAAATCGTATCGAGTAAACAAAGTTATAGTGAGTTCCTTTGGATCTCCCGGAGCTCCCAAAGCGATACAAGTTCGGGCCGAACTTGTATCGCTTTGGGAACAATTACAAGTACAGGAAGAAGTTGTTCGTTAGCGAGACGTTCATTATGTCTCAGGACTGTTTTTTAAATAGCAAAGATGGAAAAAACTTTGGTTCATCGCATGGCTTAAGTGATTTGGTACGACTGTCTGAATGCAATGATGAAGTAAAACATCATTTGATAAGCTGCCACCTGTCTAAAGAGGTGTTATGTGAAAATGAGCTAATCTTGGCAAGGACTGGCCTATTTCACCTCGCTCAGGAGGGTAAACAAAAAAATTTGGATTAGCTATAGGCATCACCACGCTTTGGGGAAGTTTTGGAGAAGTGCAAAGGTAACATGTCAGTATCCTGATCATCATGTCAGGAAGCGTATCCAAGGCAGAGATGTAATTACCTTGCATATGTCTCAAGACATTCAAAAGCTGTTTGGAGGTATTATTCCAGTTGAATCAGGTAGTCCTGAGTAACATTTTCTGTTATCCATTTTTGTCTCGTGACATATCTGCTCGAAAAGAGAAGAAACTCCTTATTAGATTAAGGGTACTTAAGTACACATTACGTTATATGTATAATGTTGCTTGGTTGATAATCAATAATGTTTTTCAAATCACCTGAAAACGCAATACACTTATTCATGCATACGG
Source organism: Pocillopora damicornis (assembly GCF_964200805.1). Lineage (NCBI taxonomy): Eukaryota > Metazoa > Cnidaria > Anthozoa > Scleractinia > Pocilloporidae > Pocillopora > Pocillopora damicornis. Next base: position 15,332,555 of record NC_142673.1, on the reverse strand, counting down.
TTCACAATTATTTGCGGTCAGTTTTCCTCAGTTTGTATGATTCTCATTAACCAGTATGATTAGATTTGCAGACTAAACCACCCCTTATTTGATTTAGAATAATAAAGTAAATAGTGCATGTCGGTTTTCAATTCCTGATGGATGCTACTGGGCTTCACTTCAACTGAGAAATTTGCAATCGCTTACTACAGCTCTGAGGCCCATACCGTAAGAAGCACAAGAAAAAAGTTGATGATAGTGAGTCTTGGCTGAGACAAGAAGAATTAGAGAAGAATCTACGGTCCTCAGAAACGCCACTATTAAACACGAGACAACTAAGGTAAATTGAATTAAGTGGTATTTGTTTTTTTGAAAACTATCGTTCAGATTACAAGATACGCGAATTACTCTCCCCACCGAATTTCAGTAATTATATTATAATAGTAACAGTTTCCAGGATCCAAGGGGAGCAAAAGAGAGAGCAATTTTCTGTGTTGTCTGGTAAGGCAACGTGCTGGCTTTATACTTCTTCCGGCGTGATAACGATAATGATGACAACGATGGTTAAAAAGCACTGTCCGCTATTAATGATGATCATCATAGTTAAACAAATCTCAGTTATAGTCCTGAAAATAATCTAAATCGGCTTCATATCGCCAGAAGTCAAAGTTGCTCACACTCATTCTAAGGTTCGTGCGATTTTACGACGAATTTTCAATTCAGGTGTGTTGCGCGCGCGACTTTTGATAGAAAAAACCTGCACGCGCTATAACTTAAAAAAACGTGTCAGCTGAATGAATCAAATCTCTATCATTTTGCATACATTCTTGGGAACTGCAAAAACGACTTAGAACAAACATTCTAAATATAGTGTTCATTCCGTGCAATGGGGCATTGACAAAAGGTTCTGGTGGAGAAGACACCTTATTTTATACCACTGATGACGAGCAAAAAAGGTCATATGGTACCCCGGTTAAAAATATATATTGATAACTTTATTAATTAATACCAGTTCTAATGTAAAGGAGAAAGTTATGAGATAAAATAAAAATTTTCTGTACCACGAAGCATGCCTCCACTGTTTAGGCTGGGAGTCCTGAAGCTTTTTAAGTATGTATTCGAATATCTTATGGCAATAAGCCCGCCGCCCACCCCCCACCCCACCCGCGCTATACCATTTTCACTCAACGGCTGGTCAGCGGTCACGTTTATGAGGTAAACATGGCGATCGCTACCTGAATACCGTTCTTGTCGATCAGAAAATCAAAATACCAGCGTGATATTGCCTCCAAGATGAAGCAGTTATGTTATTTGATTCGTACTTCACATTCGAGTCGAAGCTTGGGTGGCACAGGTTATTTCTTACGGTGGAATCGACTAGGGGAATTCGAACACTAGTTGTAGTGTTTGAATTGTTGGAAGAATTGGTCGCTCGGGGATGTAGGAATGGTAAGTTCAACGAACAGTTTCAAATTTTGCCGCTTGAATTGAAAGTAAAGTTCATTTGAATTGCTTTCGTATGTATTTCTGACGGTTTTAGATCTACCTGCTTGATTTATATCTGCTACGCTCCATATTGACAAGTCCCTGGCGGCTAAACTTAGAAATTGCCGAAAATTAGGTAAGTTCACGGAGTTATAAAGTTTTCGTAAAGGTCGAGCCGCAAATTTTTTTTCTATAGTTACCTTTTCTATAGCACCTACTTCCTAGCTATGTTAGTTGGATCAGTTAAGAGCGCCTCACTTTTTCAAAAATTTACATTGAATTTGATCGGTTTTGGCATGTGTGACTTAAGCGAACAGATAAGGTGTCATTCAAGTCTTCCTGTTTCCTTGATTGAAACGTGATGTTCACGAAAGTCGCCTCGATGAATAAGATAGAGTTAATATACATGGCTTTGGTATTTATTTTTTGCTAAGTTCCGTAGTTTTTTGTAAATTGTCCTTCAAAGTTGTCATAAATTAAAGTCTTGAAAAGTGTCACGACAAGCCTTCGCTCGAGTGAAATTTAATTTCCGTAAAACTCTGAAAGATAAAGAGATCCGATCAAACGGATTGTGGTTTTAGTATAGGTACATGAATGTCTTACAACACACAAGAAATGAGCGAAATCCGTGTCTCAAGCAGAATCGACCGGACCGCTCTTACAGAGACACTCTCTTAAGTTTTCTTCTATCATGGGTATTAGTTCCTTGGTAACACTAGAGGGATTTAGCAAGAGGGTGGGAACGTCATTTCAGAATGGGAAAGTGCACAGATAATCTAGACATGACTCTATTTCGACTTTTGGTGTTAGTGTTGCCATTCTCCCCAACAAGTTCAGGACGTCATTTCACTGGTTTTCCCGTCGTGATCAAAACAGCTGGGATTTGTGTAAATTGTGCTCTTATAAATGAGATAATGCTGTTTGGAATGATTTCAGAACTCATTTCCAGAATAACCAAGTCCCTTTCTTTGTTTTATTTGGTGTGTTTGTGAAAATTTACCACTACATTTATTCTGGATTCCCAAAAGGAAACATGATTGTTAGCAAGCCATCCAAGATTTCAGGGCTCAGGTTGCTTTTAATTGAGCAAGGCTCTAAACAATGTAAGGGCTTTCCTTTGATAAATTTCTTTAACCCTGAATGAAAACTCTACAAATGGGATGCTGTTAATTTCATTGTAAATTAATTCATCGATAAATTAAACTTGCTTCATGTTGAAGTTTGTTAAAATGAAATATCACAAAGTTTACCTACTGTATTATTCAGTGTTATTTGTTGTCATTATCGTTTTTAACGTAATTAAAAAATGTTCTGCAAATTGGAGGCAGAGATAAAAAATTTGAGAATAGCTCGGGTTTGCACTTTTAATGTCCTAAATTTTTGATCAGTACTGGTGAAAACTAAGACAAGAAAGTCATGCCCTCCCTATGAAAGAAAATGACAATCAACTTGATTGTAGCATGGCTTTCTAAATCTACTAATTTGATTCAGACTTGATCAACTTTATTCTTAAAAGGAAAAAAAATTAAACAACAAAAAAAATAGAATGGGAACAAAGTCTTATATTATTCCTAAGTCTAGCCGTTTTGTTGGTGACTAGTTTGAGTACACTTCATTTGCTCATGGTTAAACAGGAACTCATCATATAAAAAATTTGAGAATAAAATATCAAAATTTGATAGATGAATCAGCAGACTCGAGACTAAACTGGGATGGAATAATTTCAAAGTCTAATCGCCCATGTGGATTCATATTAACAACTTACATGCAGCATCTACATATATATGCTCTGTTTGTGCTTGTTACATAACTCTCAAAGAAGATAATTTTGTTGTCCTTAGGATGGTCTTTAAAACTGATAGTTCAAAGGTGATGGCGATCTTAAAAGAGCTGGGGTTAGGATATTTAAGAACAAACACAACATTGACGGTCCATTGCAACGGCTGCTATGTCACTTTTGAGACACAATGAGACGACGTTCTTGACTTAGTTTCTTACCGATATTTTTGCTGTGCACGTCATTGTCAACTGACGTTCCCGTCCTCGTGTAAATAGGGAACTTAAGCAACGGAGGTTTTCGGGGCGACGGCGACTGGAGTGGCAGAGGGAAGCTGGGACCGATGTAGCCGTCGCCTCCCGCCAAATTCAACTGTTTAAGCGGCAAGTTCATTCAGACGGCGACGGAGTGGCTTTCCAAAGAAAAAAATGACTTCTTTTAAAGAAACGAGAGAATTAACACTGCTGTGTTATGCTGAAAATTTACTTTCCGATGATGAATTTCTCGTTTTATGGGAAAACAATCAGTCAAGCAACCCAGATTTTCCTTGGGACAGTTATGGTCCGTTTGACCTCGAAAACATAGATGAAGCCGAATGCAAAGCAGAATTTCGCGTAGAGAAAAGAGATCTTCCTACACTAAGAGAAGTACTCGGGATTCCACCCACTTTCAAATGCCCACAGAGGACTATATGCGATGGAATGGAAGGACTGTGTATGCTACTAAAACGGTTAGCTTATCCTTGTCGTTACAGCGATATGATCGCGCGTTTTGGAAGACCTGTTCCTGAACTGTGCATGATCACGAACCGAGTCATGGATTTTATCTATGATGCACATGGCCACCGAATCACTCAGTGGAATGACACTATACTGAATCCCAGATTGCTTGAACAATATGCCACTGTCATCACAGAAAAAGGAGCAGCTCTAGACAACTGTTTTGGCTTTGTTGATGGTACCGTACGACCGATCTCCAAACCAGGAGATATGCAGAGAATCGTTTACAATGGGCACAAGAGAGTACATGCTCTCAAGTTTCAGTCGGTTGCCATACCTAATGGGCTCATTGCCAATATATTTGGCCCTGTGGGTAAGTGCCATTGAACAATATTACTTTAATACTGTTTGCAAAAATAGGGGTAGCATTGATTTGAATAACCTGATGCAGTTTTTAAAGGACATGGCTAAAATTTAATGAAAAGTCATTTGCCTATATATGGCAGTATATAAAAAGTACTGCTTGATCTTAGAAGTTTGGAGCAAATGTAAGAACAAAAGATCACTACTATCACTTCTGTTGCTGTATATTAAAATTAGGAAGCTATAGGTTGAACTATATAGTAAGTACCTTAAGTTTATTACTTTGTTTTTCTTTACTTTAGAGGGTAGGAGGCATGATGCAGGGATGTTGCATGATTCTGGGCTACTTCACAACCTGGAAGCCTATGCCTACTCAGCAACAGGGCTACCTGTTTCAAGATCCGTTTTTATCAACCATTCAGTAGCATACAGCGTTGTAAGACAATACAGATGTAACTCGATCTCAGTCTAGTTAGACATTGATGGCGCATGTAATCACGTACATATTGTAACATCCTCCCTTTTTTTTTTTTTTTTGGTGAAGAATAGCTTGGAAAAAGAGAAAAAGAAAGAAAGAAAAAAAAAGTAAAATTAACCAATAAAAGTGTCAATGTCAGTTCAGTTCAGAATCAATGCCATAGGACAAAATCTATCAGCTGGTGAGTTCGACATGAGAGGATCGGTAAACGAGAACACTGAACCCTATGATAACCGCGAAGAAGGATTTAAAGTCACGAGTCTAGTCACGGATATAGTCCTTGAGGTATGCTGGGCTCCTCCTGACACGCTCTGACCTCCGACATTGTTCCGGGACAGTCACCTCTTCAGGGTGTGGCTCGTGAGGAGCATTGCTCTGGTCAGGGGTAGACGCTGCGGTTGTGGTCGCCTGTTCATCTGCGCTGGCCATATCCAGTTCTGGCGCTGTGATGGTGGGTTCAACTGGTGGTTCAGACGTTTTCCGCAGGTGCTGTCGGTTTCTGCGGTAGACTGCTCCGTTGTCCGTCTCAACAGTGTATGATCGCTCGTCGAGTCTTGCAGTGACTTTGGCCTTGCGCCAAGACTTATCTCCAAGTTTGAATGGCTTCATTCTAACAACATCGCCTTCAGACAAACTGGGTAAATCCTTTGCGGACCGGTTGTAGTACTTGGCTTGGGCCTGCTGGCGCTGTCGCAGCTCTTTCTTTTCCACTTCCAGGTTTATGGTCCTGGGTAATAGTAGGCTTTGAGTGGTAGGAAGGAGTGTTTTGGTCCTTCGGCTCATCAGGCGTTGTGCTGGGCTGGTCGTTGTCCCTTGTGTCGGCGTGTTTCTATAGTCGAGTACGGCGAGGTATGGGTCGGTTCCAGCCCTGATTGATTTCTTCAGAATGCGCTTGACTGTCTTCACCCCAGACTCAGCCTTGCCATTGGCTTTGCTATTTCCAGGGCTACTGGTAAGGTGCTCAAAATCCCATTTTCTGGAGAATTCAGCGAATTCGTCACTTGTAAACTGTGGCCCATTGTCACTGATCACTTGATCAGGTATACCGTAGCGAGCAAAGTGACTCTTTAGCTTCAGAATGGTGGTGCTGGCTTTAGTGTTCGGCAACCTGTCCACCTCCCAGAAATTGCTATAGTAGTCGATGGTGACCAGGTAGTCTTTGCCATCAAGAGTAAAGATGTCTGTGGCGATCTTCTCCCAAGGACGGGATGGGACCTCGTGGGACATTAGTGTCTCCTTTGGGTGCGTGGTGCTGTCGAGTTCTCTACATATTTCACAGGCGGAGATGTGGTGCTTCATTTCCGCAGACATGCCTGGCCAGTAGATACATTCACGGGCACGCCTCAGACACGCCTCTATTCCAAGGTGGGACGAGTGAATCTTCAGCTTCATATCTGCGCGAAGCCTCTTTGGCATCACAACGGAATTTCCTTTGAAAATCAGCCCATCTTGTACGGTCAGTTCGTCACGCATACTGAAGTAAGGGTGTATCAGTGCTGGAGCATGCTCCTTCTTCTCAGGCCATCCTACAAGAATAGTATCTCACAGCTCTCGCAGACACTGGTCCTTCCGAGTCTCTGCTCTTATTTCGTCTAAACGTTGGTCAGATATGGGTAGATAACGGACCATGTTGACTGATTCGAAGTCATCTACTTCTTTTCCGTTGTAGGGCAGGTAAGCCCTTGACAGCATGTCAGCCAAATGCATGTTCTCGCCACGCTCATAGTGCACGGTGAAATCGTATTTCTGCAACCTCATCATCATTATCTGGAGGCGTCGAGGCGCTCGAGCGAGTGGTTTCTGTAGAATCATCTCCAGTGGCTTGTGATCACTTTCGATGTGTACATGTCGACCAAATGTATACTGGTTGAAACGCTCAAGAGAGAAGACAATCGCCAGCATCTCTTTCTCTATTTGAGCATACCGGGTTTCTGTGTCGGTAAGGGAGCGACTCGCGTACTCTATAGGCTTGCCGTTCTGAAGTAATGCTGCACCAAGGCCACTCTGGCTCGCATCACACTGTATGGTGAGGTCTAGGGAAGGGTCGTAGTAACGTAGAACAGGCGCTTCTGTTACTAGCCTCTGCACGTTTTCAAACGCCTGGTCTTGTTACGAAGACCAGTTCCATGGAGCGTCCTTCCGAGTCAGGCGACGAATCGGTTCCATGACTTCAGACAGTTTCGGAAGGAACTTGGCTAGATAATTGACAAATCCGTTGAGGCGCTGAACGCCCTCCACATCTTGTGGCTTTGGCAATTTTGTGATCGCCTCTACTTTGGCAGGATCAGGCTTCAGGCCCTTGTTCGTCAGGAGATGCCCCATGAAATTTACCTCGCTCATCCTCAGCTTCATCTTGTCTGGGTTAAGGACAATGCCGCGGTTCTTGCACCTTTGTAGGAGATCTCGGAGACTCTTGTCGTGGTTTGCAGTGGCTTCTTCGTCGGTCTCTCCAGTGCCATAAATGAGGATGTCGTCCGCGATGCACAGAATACCAGGTAAGCTTTCCAGTGCGTGAGTTAAGTGCTTCTGGAAAATCTCGGACGAGGCGGAGAGACCGAAGGGCAAACGAATCCATCTGTACCTTCCGTAGGGTGTTGCGAAGGTCGTGAGTACGCTGGACTCAGGGGCAAGGACACAGTGCCAGTATCCCGACTTGAGGTCAACTGTCGAGAATACTTTTGCTTTTGAGAGCTCTGGGAGTATGTCCTCAAGTACAGGAAGTTGATATCTTTCTCTCTTCAGGGCAGTGTTAAGTGGCCTGGGGTCGATACAGATTCTCAGCGCTCCAGATTTCTTCACAGCCACGGCAAGACTGCTAACCCATGGAGTGGGTTCATCGATTGGAGCTATGACCTCCAATTGCTGTAGTCGATCCAGTTCTTTCCTCAGTTTCTCTTTGAGTGACGTTGGGACACGGCGTGGAGGTGCGACGACGGGAGTTGCGCCTTGTTCGACTTCAAGGTGAACTGTTCCTGGTAGTGCTCCTAGCTCTCTTTGGAACACCTCTGGGTAGGCCGCTACTATTTCGTCAGCCGTCTGCACGCTCTTAACCTTTGCCCTTGATCGTTCAGGTGGTTTTGCGATCGTGAAGTTTTGAGTGTTGACAGTAATTAGGCCCATCTGTTGAGCTGCCTTTGCTCCAATGAGTGGGGTCAGTTGTCTATCAACGACAAGGAATTCCACCGAGAACTTCTTCTTATTCTTTGGATTGTGGAGAATTAATCGACAGGAACCCAGTGGCTTTAGTGTTGTGTCGTTCCACATTTGTAGTGTCTTTGTGGTGGGCTCAAGCTTCTTATCAGCCACAAGATCGGCGGAAATGACATTCACCGAGGCGCCGCTGTCTACTTGAAATTTCACTTCTGCCTTGCCCACAAGCATCTCAGTGTAGATTACTCTTGGGTAATCATGTTCTTGTGTAACAGCGTGTATCATGTCCGGTCGTGCAACAATGCTTGTAATGTACTCCATGTCGCTGTCATCGGAGGATTCATCTCTCAAGTTGTACACTTTTCTGGTCGGAGTAGTGCAGGTTGTTGCGAAGTGATTTCTGCCACCGCACTTCGTACATTTCGCGCCCCACGCTGGACACTTTCCTTTTTCGAAAGGATGTGCTTTGCCACAAAATTTACAGGTCTTCGCCTTCCCCGCGCGGCTTTTCCTAGACTTGTCATCACGGCGGCTGGAAGGCGGGTGTTTATCTTGCACAGCGTGAACATCTTCGTTCTGGGCGCCCGAGATCGTTTTCAATTGCAAATTTGTTGCTTCAGAACTCTTGCAAAGATCGATACACTTCGCCAGGGTAAGACTCCGTTCTTGTAGAAGCCGTTTGCGAGTGCGGTGATCTTAAATGCCCAGGACCATCCCGTCGCGAATGATCGAATCACGCATGCAGTCACAAAAATTGCATGTTTTCGCTAGTGTGCGAAGGGCGGTGACATAAGCATCAATGCTTTCGTTTTCCTGTTGAGTTCTGGAGTTGAAAGTGTACCTTTCAAAGGTTTCGTTCAGTTCGCCGATGGTGAATTCGTCAAACTTTTGTATTATCTTTGCCAGGTCATGTCTAGTTTACCAGGAGGCATTATCCCGGCCATCGCGCCAAAAGGCGGGTGTTGCACAACTCCCAGTTGTGTTAGGGTCTGTTGCGAAGAGCCAGGTGGTGGCGCTTCAGGCGCCGTTTCTGAGTCGGACATTACTACACCAAGATGATTTCAACTGTTTTCGACTCCGTAAGTGGTAGGCGGAGGATTCGTTATCCCACCGCTGCCACCATGTTTCAAGATCCGTTTTTATCAACCATTCAGTAGCATACAGCGTTGTAAGACAATACAGATGTAACTCGATCTCAGTCTAGTTAGACATTGATGGCGCATGTAATCACGTACATATTGTAACACTACCGATGTGTTTGTATGGCGACCCTGCTTACCCCCTAAGAGTCCATCTTCAGGGGCCATTCCGGAACCCCCACCTTACTCCCTTGATGGAAGCATACAACAGTTCAATGAGTTCAGTAAGGGTGTCTGTAGAGTGGTTATTTGGAGATATCATAGAATATTTCAAGTTCATGGATTTTAAAAAGAATCTCAAGATAGGAATGAGCAGCATTGGAAAGATGTACATTGTTTGTGCACTTCTGCAAAATGCTTTGAGTTGCTTGTATGGCAACAATACTGCAACGTTTTTTGACCTTGAGCCTCCCACCCTGCAAGACTATTTTGCATAGCTGATGTGTTGAAGAAAAGAGAACTTTATCTTATGAAATTTTATAATTTGAAACAGTTATGGTATGCAATAACTTGGACATTACCTTTTGAAATCTGAGGAGCAGCCCCTCCCAATCAGCTGATTTAAAAAAAATGCATATAAACCTATCATGGTCAAGGGTTGTTGGGTGTAGCAGACTTTGTGAGGCACAAAATTTCAGACACTTGTTATAAACATATATTCAACATGTACAGTCCAACAATTTTAACCAATAAATTAACAACAAAATGTTTAAGCCTTATTTGTCTTTTTTCGTACCAGCTTCTGCATGAATGAGAAGCCACCAAAGTTTCCAAGAGGCATTTATCATAATAAGCAAATTCAAATGATTATAACATGAAAATGTAAACATTTCTTTCATAAATGCCATTGTCCTATGAAAGTTAATGAACATAAATTCAAATCTCTCTCTGTAAAGTGCCATTCAAAAAGACACCATTGGCTAACAACAACAAATTAAGTTACAGTAATTAACAGTTAATTCCTCTCTTTAGGCAACATTTTTTCCATGAGGGTGAGCAATGCTTGATTCATCTGCTGTTGTTGCTGTAATATCAACAGTGTTTGGCTTTGTTGATCTTTCCTTAACTGTAGCTCTTCCTCTCTCAGAGAATGTTCTAACTTTGCTTTTTCTCTGAGAAATTCTACTGCATCACTGCCACTTCTCCTTTTTTTCTTTTTGGCTCCTTCCTCTCCATCCTCTCCACCTCTTTTGCTGGTTTTTCCAAACCGTTCCATAGCCTTAATCCGTATTTCTTCTGCTGCCTTTTTATCAGCTTCAGCTTTCTTCTTTCCTTCTTTATCACTGTCAATAGCAGCATCTTCTTTTCCAATAAGATCTTCAATGATCTCATCAAGTTCTCCAACCTCAGCATCTATTCCAGTTGCTTGGATTTCTTCTGACATCCTTCTTTTATACTTTGTGCGTAACAGTGTCCAACGATCGCGACATGACCGTTTTGCAACTTTAAACTTTGGGTAATCCATTGCATTTAAATTACCAGCAATAGAATCCCATAATTGACCCCTTTCTGGAGTGCCCTTTTTGTACTGAAAAAGATCACTGATTGTCATTTCATCCAGAAGAGCCTTGTCATGCTGCTTTGTCCATTCCATCACTGTTTTAGGTAACATTAAGACAAAAAAAGATTGTTTTGTTTATTTGTGATTGATAGCTGCACATGCAACAGAGAACAGAAATAGGCTAATTTAAAATTCTGGTGCAATTGTCTGGTTGTCCATCAAACATAAAAATTTTACCTTACAACAATTATTGTAAAAGTTCTAACACAAGACATGAAAAGCTATTTTTCAGTTGAACGAGGACAAGAATAAACCCATAGCAACCATTTATGGCTAGATCATTTGCATATTTTTGTGTCGTAAGAATTAAAATTCAGCATTCCTGCATGCGTAATTAGCAATGAATTTTAGAAACTACAGCATCTCAGAATTTCGTTGGATTGAAAAATCTTTCAAACTTCTGAATGGAGAAAGTTCCAACAGATGCAGTAATATCGAATTCTTAATTCTTAATTTGACACAAATTCGCTGTTTATTACGCATGCATGAATACTGAATTTCGAAAACTGAATAACGAAAGCTAGAAAGTTTATATAAATAATCGATCCATTCATGGAGTCTTGGGCTGGTTCGACCGTAAAAAAAAAACATTTGTCATAAAAAGACAATTCAATATCCAGCTGTGTACTTTGGAAAGCTCCCTCAAATCATAAATGTCCGTTTAAAGAAAAGTTCAGTTTATTGGAGGCACTGATTTCTCAAGAAAATATAACTCGCTTTCCAAAGGTTTTTAAAAATGAACTTTTCACTGAATTGCATTAAAATAACATTCTCGTGAAATTAGCGAGACCAAGCAGTTGTAACATGTTTACATATTTATACTTATAGCTAAACCTTTCAGTATTAGTAGAGAAGTGAACTATCGCAATTCGCTGTAAACTACTGTTTTCCCGCTGAAAATAAATAGAAATGGTCAAAGAAATGAGTTCAAAGTACACCCTGGCTGAATATTTTTGTACAAATCTACAGACAGATTCACTTGTTATTCTCACTTACGATTTTGTGCTTGTTGAGTGGACCATTATATGCGATTAGCTAGAAAGAAGAGTAACTCACAAGTTAGGACGAATTTAAGGCAAAAAAGAACAGTTAAATCGAGCTAAAAAGTCACCTGTATATTAACAATGAAATCAAAAGTAAGATTTCGAAAAATAGCATTTGTTAGAGGTCACAAAAATGACCAAAACAGAAAACTAACACTCACGTTTTCACCACAACGGCAAACACCCGCTCTTCACGTCGTCGACGTCCCTGCGACGGCTGGGAAGTTGGCTAAATCATGCGCAGTAATGCACGGGTCATGACTTAACTTCCGGTCTAAGTCGCCGTCGCCCCGAAAACGTCCATTGCTTAAGTTCCCTAATCACTCTTCTGACAAAACATGAGGTGGCCATTTTGAAATTAAGCCCCCTTGCTGTAATCACCTGGCACAAGTTGATTATAGCAAGAAATGTCACAATCCTCTACCAATCAGAGTGCACACATCTTTATAATCACCACAACAGTGTTACAGATATTTTTTATCCCCAGCTTTATTCTTCACAGCTTTCAGTTAAAGTTTCCACTGTTTGGAAATGAATTGAATATTTGGGGTTGCACTAGTAAAGGTTGGAGCAAACATGGTATAATTATTGGGGCAAAATCATCTCAACTGGTGAAAACTGACAGGAAAAAAAACTTGCAAAAAGAAAAATAAATTTAAACTAAGAGTTTCAAATTAATGTCTTTGACATGTCATATAGCTTTGGTAGTCCAAAGCAAGATGGAACAAACAGCAGTAAGAATTTATCGTAAAGAGAAAGACCTTAAATCTTTCTTTGTCATTATTTTGCAAAGCAACTGTTTTTGGTACTTATAAAACTTTGTTAAATGTGCAATAGCAAGCTGCATGCAAAGCTTGTGGAAGTGATTTGGCTAAATAAGGGGAAATTAGGTTTTCTCTCACTAACCAAGCTGGCCCTGGAATGTAGGGGGAGATTATATTAGTGATCAGGCCATACTCAAAAGAAAACAACTTCTAACTGATAAGCTTGAGTATCCTCATTACTATTTTGCTGGATAATGTATGGGTATTGTAAGGAGAAGTTACATTTTAATCATTTCTGGTAGTCAAGGGGTTAAATTAAATATAATGGTAAAAGTTAAAAAATTTTTTTCCAAACTCGGAGCTACAAGTTAAAACTTATGAAATATTTCGTCCGTATTTCGACCGGACTTCATCAGTCAATGATATGAATGTTAAAAAGATGAATTTAAAAAAAGGTTTTTTTAACGCCTCTTGGGGGTTAGAATTGTGTCATAGATAGCTGCTAATTCGTAACCATTGTCTCTGTTTAACGCCGGTTTCGTAAGTTTAATTTGAATAGCTTCTTTTATCCTGCGTTTGAAGGTGTTCACTTCGGTTGATAGTACTTTTATCTTATTTGGATCCACCGAGTGGCCCTCTAGGCGACAATGCTCGGGAACAGCTGATGAACTTCTTGATTGGTGTTCTTTCACTCTGATTTCCAGAGCGCGGGCCGTTTCGCCAACGTACTCCTTGTTACACTTCTCACAATGGATCTGGTACACAGTACCGCATTTCTTGAGATTGACAGTTGTGTCCTTGACACGTACCAATTGTGATCTTAAAGAATTGACGGGTTTATGAATAAGTGTAACATCGTGTGACTTGAACGCTCTTTGTAGGCGTTCCGAGATACCTTTGATGTATGGCGTTGATGCATAGATTTTCTTCTCGTTTTGAGGCTCTTCGGTATCTTCTGTTGTAGATTTTGGATGTGGTATTGTTAGCATCCATTCTGGATAGTTATTCATTTTTAGAGCTTGCTTGATATGCTGTGTTTCTCTAGTTCTGTCCTCGTTTTCCGTAACCAAGGTCTGAGCTCTCAACATCAGGGTGTTAACCACAGCTCTTTTGTGTTTTAGATGATGGTTTGACTGGAAGTTTAGGTACTGGTCCGTGTGCGTAGGTTTGCGGTACACGGAGATCTTGGTAGGACCATCTTGGTTAATACTCACACAGGTATCAAGGAAAGGAATCCTGCCATCCTTTTCTTGTTCCGAAGTGAACTGGATGTGTTGGTCAATGGAGTTTAGATGTTCTGAGAAGGAATCGACGGCGTTTTCGTGAATCTTGGCCATCGTGTCATCAACATATCGATACCACATAGTTGGAGGGGTGGGGGCAGTGTCCAGAGCTCTGCTCTCGAACTGTTCCATGTAGAGATTGGCCACTACAGGGGAAATTGGAGACTCCATTGCGGCTCCTTTCTTTTGTTTATAGAATTCACCCTGGAATGTGAAGTATGTGCTCGAGAGGCACATCTCCAGTAGAACAGATAATTGGGCGATATCTAACGGGCATCTGTCCGGTAAGCTCTGGTCACTTCCCAGTTTGGCTCTGACAACTGGAATGGCTTCATTGATCGGAATGCTGGTAAACAGTGAGGAAACATCGTATGTTAATTTTTCATACGTATTGGCCAATACGTATGAAAAATTAACATCTGACCCAACCAGAGCCATCAAAAACAAACTCATTCAAACCTTGAAGGAGTGGCGCAAAGAAGAGAGAATCCCTAATTATCTTTACAATCAACTGTACCCCACAGCAGAGAATGTCCCAAAGTTCTACGGGCTACCCAAGATTCACAAGAAAGACGTACCGCTACGGCCAATAGTTTCGAGCATTGGTAGCGTGATGTACGACACTGCCAAGTTCCTTGCTAAGATTATGAAACCTCTTGTTGGCCTCAACAGTCATCACATCGTTAACAGTGAAGACTTTGTCAACAAGGTTGCAGAACTTGAAGTACCCCCTGGACAGAAACTCGTTTCATACGATTACCGGACAGATGCCCGTTAGATATCGCCCAATTATCTGTTCTACTAGAGATGTGCCTCTCGAGCACATACTTCACATTCCAGGGTGAATTCTATAAACAAAAGAAAGGAGCCGCAATGGGGTCTCCAATTTCCCCTGTAGTGGCCAATCTCTACATGGAACAGTTCGAGAGCAGAGCTCTGGACACTGCCCCCACCACTCCAACTATGTGGTATCGATATGTTGATGACACGATGGCCAAGATTCGCGAAAACGCCGTCGATTCCTTCTCAGAACATCTAAACTCCATTGACCAACACATCCAGTTCACTTCAGAACAAGAAAAGGATGGCAGGATTCCTTTCCTTGATACCTGTGTGAGTATTAACCAAGATGGTTCTACCAAGATCTCCGTGTACCGCAAACCTACGCACACGGACCAGTACCTAAACTTCCAGTCAAACCATCATCTACAACACAAAAGAGCTGTGGTTAACACCCTGATGTTGAGAGCTCAGACCTTGGTTACGGAAAACGAGGACAGAACTAGAGAAACACAGCATATCAAGCAAGCTCTAAAAATGAATAACTATCCAGAATGGATGCTAACAATACCACATCCAAAATCTACAACAGAAGATACCGAAGAGCCTCAAAACGAGAAGAAAATCTATGCATCAACGCCATACATCAAAGGTATCTCGGAACGCCTACAAAGAGCGTTCAAGTCACACGATGTTACACTTATTCATAAACCCGTCAATTCTTTAAGATCACAATTGGTACGTGTCAAGGACACAACTGTCAATCTCAAGAAATGCGGTACTGTGTACCAGATCCATTGTGAGAAGTGTAACAAGGAGTACGTTGGCGAAACGGCCCGCACTCTGGAAATCAGAGTGAAAGAGCACCAATCAAGAAGTTCATCAGCTGTTCACGAGCATTGTCGCCTAGAGGGCCACTCGGTGGACCCAAATAAGATAAAAGTACTATCAACCGAAGTGAACACCTTCAAACGCAGGATAAAAGAAGCTATTCAAATTTAACTTACGAAACCGGCGTTAAACAGAGACAATGGTTACGAATTAGCAGCTATCTATGACACAATTCTAACCCCCAAGAGGCGTTAAAAAAAAAACTTTTTTAAAATTCATCTTCTTAACATTCATATCATTGACTGATGAAGTCCGGTCGAAATACGGACGAAATATTTCATAAGTTTTAACTTGTAGCTCCGAGTTTGGAAAAAAAATTTAACTTTTATTATGCTTCCGGAGCAGGAAATTAACGTTTTTGATTGTAAATATAATGGGTTTATTAGAAGTGGAGAGGGGATGATCAAGTAACCGATGTAGTTTCTGAGGCTTGCTTTACAGAGCCTTTACTCAAGAGAAAACAAACCTGGAATAATTTCTTTCTTGAGTAGAAAAAGAAAAAAAGAGGCAATAGTTGAATGACGACAGCTCAATTGTTTACGCCACACAAATTGCAATCAAGTAACTTGAATTTTTAGGTGAAATTAAGTTTCAAGATGGAAAAATGGAGAGATTCGGAAATATTTCCGTGAAAACAAAGTTCACAAACCAGTTGCCTTTTGCGTTTGCAAGATAAAACTCCTTTTCGGTAAACGATGCACAATTATCAAGGTAGAAAAATGAAATAAAAGAGATAGAACTTCAGTCCAGATCCCCGAGATATCACCAAAAATTCTCCCCTCCAGCCTCGATGCATTTCCTTTTAAACTAAGAAGCTGATAAAAAGTTGTGTTTGTTAAGGCAACGTCCTCAAGCTGATACGTTATTGCAGTCTTATAAACCTTTTGCTAGATAACGGATAACGTATTGAGGGTGTCGAGAAGAAAAAAAAAAGGCTAATGAAACGAAGGTCACCATATGAGAATTATTGAAAAAGCTGCTCTCAGAGTTTTAGGAAACTGCATGTGGCGAGGTAACGATCAGGTTAAAGGCAACCCTTTACACTGTTGTAAGGTATGTAGATGTTAGGTGTTCCTATCATGTCGCAGCATATTTATCACGAGCTTATCATGCTAGTCATGTGCTTCCACTGTTTGAATAGTTTCAAAGTCCAAGGTCGGTCAGAGTTTGGCCCTTTTAGTATGTTCCTAATTAGAGGTGTTTTAGCTATCTTTTATCTATTTGTATTTAAAAACAACAAAAAGAATACATTGTAAAAAAAAAAAAAGTGTTTCCGTAGAACATCATGCACGTTTTAATTTCTCCGAGATCTAGCGAGCAGTCATGATGCAAAGAGGAAAAAAATTTTTGGGTGTCTGGCGTAACAGGCTCTGAATATTACTCTAAAAAAAACGTACTACCATAAGCCTTGATACAGTAGTTGTGAAAACAATCATAAATCTTAGTTTAATCGTTTTGGCTAAGTATAAAAAGAACGAAATGAACTTAAACATTTGCAAATGATATATTTTGACCAAAGTGGGCTGTGTCCCACACTAGGAGATTTTACGTCCCCGAATCAGTTCAGAAGACAGTTCGTCGATTTTCTTCGCAAAAATTCTACTCCTCGCTGGTAAATTTCGATACATGCGTGAAGTAGGAGACTTTGAGAAACATGATTTTCCCAAATTAGAGTGGTTTGCATACTTGACCCTTTCGCACCTTTAGAAGCAGGGTCTAAGATTGATACTTAAACCGCGAGTATTGAGTCCTTACGAAGATTTGCCAGTTTGGAATAAGTAAAGATTATCTCTAAAGGGCAAAATTTTTTTTCTTCTTTCACAGGCTCAAACAAACAAATGTTTTTACAACTACACAATGTTTTTATGTACTTTAAGGAAGTTGGACGGCTTCAATTTTCGACGCGCCATACGTGAGCGGGGTCAACTGTCTTCTCGAAATACTTAATTAACGCTCATTGCTTTTAGAGCGGCACCGGGCTTTATTCACTGTATGCCAACTTTCCCTTTCTATCATTTTGTAGCAGAGACCAAAAATCATTACCTATACTTTAGTTCTTAATCACGACATCAAGCAGAATCAAAAAAATTCTCTACACTCGCTACCATTTGGAAAACTGACCGAGATGACCCTCGTGACAGGAATTAAGGGAATTTAAAACTTAAAAACGGAACTCAATCTTCCCGTTTGCCATTGCTGTTAGTGCTGTGCTTAAATTACTAAACTTCGCAATTTGCGCGATTATATCGGTAACTTATGGGTACACAATACATACATGTGTGACCTACCTACTATACTTGGTCGTGCGGGCTAAGTAAGTTTTTTCGAACTCCAATGCAACTTATTACTGAAACGAAACTAAAAAAAATGTTGAGATAAAAATCGGGTTCGAAATTGACATTTAAATGTATATTATATTAGGCAATGATAGTCGAGACTAGAGTGTTTTCATTTGGAGAATCGACGGGGGGTGTTCTTCGATACGAGACGCATATCAAGATAAAAATGCCATCAATTTGGCAAAAATGAAGGCAAACTCCCAATTGCAGTAGGGTGTAATTCTTTGCTTAAAGACAATAGTTGATTTATCAATCACCGCACTGAACAAATTGGTTCTCATGGATGGTAAGATGATCTTTATCGTGGTTAGAATTTATAAAGTTGACTAACGAGCGGCCTTTTGCACAAGCATAATTACACTCAATATGCACAGGATATGCAATCTGCGTTTATCGTGAATAGTGACCAGGAAAAGATGTCATATCAGGATAAAATACAAAGAACCTTAATAAAATTAAATGTCACGGTATAGGAATTATAACGTGCGTTCTATGTCTGTTATTAGCTTGTTTTTTCATGTCCTTCAAATGTCTGAGTTAGTTACATATGTATATGCATATTTGATTTGAATTTAAAAATAAAGGTCATTTAGTTAAAAAAATTAATTTCCCAAGCAAGGGCGCCACAATTACATTCTTTTGAACCAAAAAAAACTGGAGCCGACTTCCTCAAAGCTTATTTCGTATATTAAAGAAATTTAATACTGTAGAGTGAGGAATTAGGAAAATATCAATTTATTACTAAGTGGAATAACAATTATCTGACTGGTTTAGAAGTGACTTGTTTTTACAAAATCATGAAATTAATGACTTTTCACACAGTCCTTCCAATTCATGAACCAGTGAAATAATTTTTTTTCCTGTGTGCTTTAAATGTTTCTTCATCTTTATCTTAAAACGTCTCTTTTTCAAATAATTTCAATCGAAATTTTTTCCCAGTTTCACTGAATCGAATTCAAGAACTTTGCACATTAACGATCTCCGATGATGGCAATTTTTGAGAATTGTTTCACTCATCAATAATTTTGAGCTCGAGATAAAGTAACTACATATCAAATAGTTAGTTCACCATTCGATTCCTATGCCGTAAAATTGATCTCTATTGATGAGAACTGGATAATTTTACCCACCATTGCAAAACATTATTTCATGCAGTGACGTAGTGACGTCTGTCGTTTTTCGGAGAAAATTACGAAATTGAAGATGATGTCGCACATTTTCTAAATATCCATTCCCCTTCCTCACCTTCCACCCCCCACCCCAACCCCAAACTGTGTGTCAGAGCGGGAGTGGTGCAAGTAAGCTTGGAACGTTTACAAACATTTGCTATTCCACTAATTGGATAAACAGCCCAAGCCCATACTCAAGGAATATAACTTCTACATGAATATGATTAAAATGACTCTTTTCGCAGGTTCGCGGTTTATTTGGGGGGTAAGGAATAGAAGCAGATGAGAACGGATCAACTTTCGTAACAATGCACTAACTTTGAAAACGAAATATGGTGCATTCAAATATTGTAGAGGCTTGGCTCTTTTAACAAAAAGATATCTTCAAGGTGACATCATCGTTATTGGATGCCTTTTTCCCAAAAATAAGTGAGCCACTCTACTTAAGCAAATTGATGTACTTTCTTTCAACTGTGCGTGTTGTTCTTACACTAGCAATTCATTTAAACTGGCTTGTGTCTGTAACATGAGCAGAAACCTTCACACCAGGTTGGGAAAGAAGGGGAGGTTAGGGAAAGGGCAAGAGACTCTGATAGTTATTTCTTAAATGAAGAAGCTACGATTATCTTAGTGCGTTCTTTTTTAAATTCCAGAGTAGAATGTGCTATGTAAGCTAATAGGTAATTATGACTATTATAATAATAATTGTTATTAGTAGTAGTAGTAGAGGATTTCTGAAAGAAAAGCTTTAAAAACTTATCATTGGCACCTTGATCTCCTAATTGGTTGCTCGTATGATGTTTTCCAAAGTTCAGTTTGATGTTATTTTGTCACTTTTTTGTGTTTATTAGTTTTTATTATTTTAATGCCTGCAATAAGTCCATGCAGGTGTCTTTTTGAAAGAATGGTGCATGTATTAAATGGATATTCAGTAACACTGTGCTATGTTTTCAAGCACTACAATGATTCTATCCCCTTTCTGCTCTTTAATGAATTACAGAAATTCAATTAGACAAGTTGTCCTAGCGTAGGACAATGAAGGATGGTGGCACTCTGATAGCCTTGATAACAAAGGCCGAACACTCTGCTAACACCTATTTATCATTAATTTAGTTACAGTTTCGATTTCGCATCGAATGGAGACGATCGTACAGCGCTGATCTTTACTGTGACCAGATTACGATAAGTAGCAGTCAGCTCATTTCTTTAGGAAGCTTATGGGATGCAACATGCACCAATTCTCTTAATCTTGTGTGTAAGTCGACTGCCATCGGAAATACTAACTTCTACTGCACGGACTACAGCACCACCGAGGATTGGAGAGTGGGTGAATATAATTTCACGCATACTTTCAACAACAACGAAAAGGAATGGCATGTGAGGTATTTCCATGAGGGATTCCTATACTTTCGACTCAAACTGAATATATCCCACGGAGGCCGATTGATTTTCTTCATATTTAACAAATATCTGATCTATTTGTGTAGCAATTTTGCATAGCATGTGCATGGTAATGGATACTGATATTCAGAGGTACAATGACAGCCAATTATTTACGCATCTTAGAATTCAACGACACCTTCATATAAACCCTGAAGAGAAAGTCGGACCCAATTAAAGACGATGAAGACTGCGAGCCACTCGCCAAACTTTCATTACAAATGTAAACTTATTTTGTAATCAAAGATTTCTCAGCGTTGCCGTCACGAATGCGTAAGGTTCTGAATAGTGACGACATGTCCAATAAATCCATTTTCATCGCAATCAGGCAAATTAGGAAAACGGAAATCTGTAAATGGGAAATGTAGACAATTTTCCGCCTTCCTTCGTATCGTTGAAGTAAACTGTAACCACAAACATTTATCTTAGAAATAGGGAATGTACAGATGATACCTCTCGGTCTGTATTGAAAAGAATTTCGCTCAAATCCCAATCACAGAAATAACATACTTGGCGTTCTTTATTTTTGACGTAAGAGTGTTCTTGAGCCTGTTTTCTTCTCTCCTTCAAAAAATGTAAGAATTTCCGCACCTTTATCCTCATAACATTCATCTAGAGGAAAGAAACGGAACAACAAAACTCTAAAGTAAAGAGCTGACAAAAATGTAACGACCTTAAAGTAACACATTACATACAACAACAGGAAACTATTTGTAAAAGAAAAAAAGAGAGAAAAAGCAATAACAAAAATACGTTTAACAAAAACTTTATATAATACAGCATAAATCAACGTGTATAGCATAAACATTCCACCAGCTAGCCAGCCGGCCACTCAGTATTTTGGTCAGTCACTCACTGAGTCAGCCTGTCAAACAGTCAGTAAGAGAATTAGTCTACAATCAGTCACCCAGTCAGTGAATTAGTATTTGGTGGACAAATCATGCTATCTATGTGTCTGTCTGCACATTACAGGATAATTTGGTCTTATCAAATGAATTGATAAAGTAAACTGGCCCCTGTAAAGGATTTCTTAACCCTTTAGCTCCCAGAAGTGACTAACAAGTAACTCCTCCCTATAATATCCATACATTATCCAGCAAGCAGGTAATGACAATACTAACACTTATCAGGTAGAAGTTTATATCTGGATCCAACACCCAATTCTTCCAACTAATTTACTTAAGCAAGTCGCTTCACTCACCTTGCTTCGTCTTCTCGGATAAGACGTTAAGCCGGAGGTCCCGTCTCCTGCAGGGTTTGGGGTAGGAGACGTTAATTTCCCACGCACGAGATTACTGTGTGATGGATGTCCTCCCCTGGGTTGGGTTGGGTGGATTTTAGTGTTGTAATGCGCACTCGATCATATTATCGCATGTTAGACTGCGCAATATAAGAAATAAACATTATTATTATTATTAAGTAGATGTGTAGTGGTTAAAAGGGAAAATTGACAATCATATCTTAGGAATTAAAGGGTTAAGCTGTTATTTAGTTAGGGTGAATTTCAGCACATCACTCTGCTGGCCAGTCGGCCAATCAGTAAGGTAGTCTGTCAGCCAATCAGTAAGTTAGTCAGCCAGACAGTCAGTGATTTAATCACTCAATGATCAAAACATCTTGTCAATCCACCAGTTTAAATTAAATCTTGGGCTTTGTTATGCACAAAATAATTTGTTTCACAACACATTCTTCTTTCTTTCAATTAGTTTATCATGTGCCTTATAACCTCTAGGACAAATGTTGAACCATGAAGATACTGCAAAACAAACAATAAGTAACACTGGGTCAAAATTGGGCAGCTCAGCATTCTACTGTTACACTCACTCAATCACTTTTTCATTTCAATGACATATGAGGCTTCAAATCCATTGGAGGCAGTAGCCAAAAAAATGTTAAGAGAAGGACTTTTGCCAAATCAAAGATGGTTTGGGACACTGGCCCTATGTAAGCATTTCAAAAATGTACTATTTCCAATTGTATAACCAGTCTAATCCAACATTTGCAATAAGAAAATTGTGTCATTTACTTTTCAGTAAAGCCCATATTCTTCTTTTAAGTCTTTGCAATGCCTTACTGGTGAACAAAAGTTGCACACTCACTAAATTCAAGGTTTAAAGCTTGAAATTTGATCTTAATGCACACAAGTTTAACTTTTAAATTACAAATTGCTAAGCAGAGGTGGGACAGTTCATTACAATGTAACAACATCACACATTCCATTCATTAGTTTCAATGTATAAATAATGCAAAAGAAATTATTTTGAAAATGAGTCAAGCCACATTAAAAGCTTTCTTATTAAACAATTTATTTTGTCCTGGTGTTAAAATTCAGCCTTTTGTGTACACCCTAGCATTACAGCTTTGTATTTTTTGTACAAATGTGAATTCATATATTGGTACTTCTTCTGGTTCTGTTCTCTCTTTTCAGTTATAGCTGCAATAAAAAACTAACGACTTGAAACTTTCTCAGTTGCTCAGTCCTGTCAATCATGACACAAACAACAGAATAGACAAAGTTGAAAATCATTTTGCTTCCTTCTAAATCTAAAAGCATCAATGCAATTGCATGCCAACTTAAAGAGGAAAAGCTGAGGATTACCTGTCAAACCATAGCAAACCAGTTAGTTGGTAAGTTACCCAGGCACAAAGTAATCAGTCACGGGACCCCTGTCAGTCCAACCGCCTGTTTAAATGTCTCAGATAACATTACACAGGGCTAAAAATTAACACCAGTGCTTGGTGGCTACTCATGCCAGTTTCCTTGAATTCTTAATGGTCCATCCCAAAATGAAGTGGCTCTTGATTTCCTCTAGTTTACAATGAAAAACTTGAATAAACGCCCCATAGCTTCTAATGGAGTGTTAACTAAAAGGAAAGAAAAAGCTTGTGAAATCACTGTTAAAATGGCTCAAAATTTCAACTTCAGAACTAAAAAATTCACTAAAATAGATGATCTTAGAGTCCAGGCATAGAAACAAAGAGAAAGGTAGTCCAATTAAACTACATATTGAGCTTTATTTTTAACTTTATACTTCACATAATTTACATTGCAACTTTTCAAAATTCTGTAGCATAGTTGCACATCAGGCATTCAAACCTTAACTTTTAGTGGCCCTGGTCAGTTTTAACTTGCCACTGGTGACTGTGCAACTGCCAGTTTTTAGCCCTGCATTACAGTCATTACCTCTAATAAACATTTAACCAGACGGTGTACCAGTCAAAAACTTTGTTTGTCCCTACAGGTTGGTCAGTCATTTCCTCAACTGACAGTTAAGTTGGTTTGTTTCTCAATTTAAGACATTGTTGGCTGGCCTGTCCATGAGGGGATGCAAGCAGCCTCAACTGTAAGTACTTTTTAGAAATGCTAGGATATTATCCTAGCATTCCTAACATTCCGAACTGCGTGAGAGTGTCAAAATCCGTGTGTGTGTCACAGAATTGTCACTAAACCTAAAGTATGCCAGATGAGGGCAAATAAATATAAGAAGATAAATGAATTAATGCCTGATATCAAAATGTCATCAGCTAATGTTTTTGTTTCACACGCAATCAATAGTGCCTTTATTCCTCGGCCGGTTCCTTTGTGTCACATTGTAGATTATAAAGAGAAATATATCCACAAGATAAAAGCCACGGATAAAAACATTTTATCAAAGTTTATAGAATGTCGTAATACAGGTTAGAGCAGGGAAAAAGATTACAGATGAGTAGCACTTATCTTGACATATTATCGCACCATCAACAACCGCAAGAGATTATCTCAGCATGAGGAGATACTTACAGTTGAGGCCACTTGCGTCCCCTCATAGTTGGTCAATTAGCCAAGTAGCTGATGAGTCAGTCAGTTGGTGATAGTTGTCAGCAACTCAGTCACACAGAGTATTTGTCAGTTTAATGACCTGTAAAATCAATACCACCATTCAGTCTAACAGGTAATCAAATTGTTAACATCTTTTAGCTACAAACACTCTACCCAACAGCCATCAATTCTGAGAGAAATACATTATTCCAGTAAAACTGTTAGGGTCAGTATGTCACTCAGATGAGCACTGATTATGTTTTTCATGTTGGAGTCCTTGGAAATCTTAATTAATACTCTCTTTATATTTCTTTCCCTCAAATTTCTTTTCCTTCATCCACTGTCATTGCTTTTATTTCAAACCCAAGAGGGAAAGGTAAAAAGAAAATTTCATTAATAACAAACATGCTCAATTATGCATCAGGACATTCCATAATTTTTTTGTAAGTTATGTCAAAAGCTTCTGCAGGGGTGATGTTCAAAGTTTCTTAGAGGGTGGTGCTTATCTAAAAATCCTCATATTCATAAATATATGTAACACAATGAACTGCGTAAAGTACTGGTGCATTAATATTGAACAACAAGTTGTATATTCCTGATCAAACCTCAATGTTCAGTACCTCCACTATTCACTTCCAAATCTCTTTGTCGATTTTTGGAATGATATGCTTATTCAAAACAATTTTAATATTTCCACTTTAACTTGAGGAATACAGTAAACTTTCAAGGGTCCTTTAGGAAAATCTTTCAACAGTATAAAACAATAAAAGTATACAACACTGTAAAGCTAAAATAATGTAGAAGCCAACTAATTACTTATTTTAAAGATTTGGTTAAATGGTAAGCAAGCAGAACCTCTCAGTAAAAGCAAAATTGACAAAGTTTAATAACTTAAATAACTTGCCTTAATATTCACATGCATTAGCAAATAAACTGCACAGTACCAATCAGGAGTTGATGGACTGCAAAAGGGTAGGGCTTTTACTATCACTGTTGGGTGCCAAGGAAATCTCTCAGTACTTTGAACTCAGAGCCACCAAACTTGTAAAAGCAATGATCAAGTTCTATTCCTATATGTTTTTATGATATACATGTATCTTCAATGAATAGTATTAATTTATGCAAATGTCCTGCAGGTTTTCCAGATATTCTCGCAGATGAGCTCCTCCCAGATTTGTTTGTTTATTTTGTCAGGTTAGTAACCTGAACCAAAAAACATACTTTGTGTGGTTATCCAGGTAGTCTCTCTGACCAAATTGTTTTTTCTGCTAAGAAAATGAATTACTTCTTTCTCTAAAAAAAATTCCATGGTGACAATGGGTAACACCTAAGTTGTCAAGTTGTCTTTCCTTCAATATCAAGAGTTACACCGCAATAAAATTTGCTGCATACACTGAATCTATCTGGACTACGTACCTTGCTGCTGTACAGAATTATTTTGTGTAACAGTCTGTAACACATTTTAATATTCCTTTACCATTTGGAGAAGGATCTACAGTATTTGAACCTATTCAAAGTCCACTCTGATAAAAGATGACTTTGTGGCTTGTGAAGATAATCTCCAGGGTCAAGCAAGAGGATGATTTTTCTGTTGGTTTTCGATTTTTTTTTGAAGATTGAATTCACCAATAATGCCAGAAGAAGAAGAAGAAGAAGAAGAAGAAGAAGAAGAAGAAGAAGAAGAAGAAGACTGGTGTCTAAAGTTTCCAGTTACAAAGGGTAAGCTTTAGTTCATACGTTTCACTATATTCGTATGATTATAGTTTCAAATCTTCCTATGCTTATTACCAGAAAATTAGATTTCATACTAGACTGGGCAATACATGCGCCAAACTTTAAACCCCGCAGGCAGATTATTAAAGACTCCACTCGCAAAGGTTCAAACACAAGCCGTTTGGACAACAAAATGATGTCCTCTACTCAACATAGAAAAAACTTCCCTTTTGAAAGCAAATACACATAAATAACGAGTTTCAATATCATACAACCACCTAATTGTATGATACTGAATAAAATAAAGCGTGATGATAACTTGAATCACGTTGTAAGAGTGATTTTAAACTGTAATTTACCTGCAACCTGACGATGCTGAGTTACGAGCCATTTGTATCTAATATGAATGCCATTCTGGCTACTTGTGAGTGAGCAAAACAGCTCAGCCGATGTTTACCACGAATCAAAGTAGGACTTGGTAAAAGTGTAAATAAATAAACATCCAAATCTGCCGCGCACACGTGAAAGAGGTCAGCATTAGATTCCATCAACCAAAACCACCTTGGTCGAGAGGGACTGAGATGGAATGATGGACAACTCATGACTTGTTATACTAAGTGAAAATTACGAAGCTACGACAACATGCCGACTTATCCCGATGACCTAAGTGTATCATTTGTTTGGGAAATTGCGTCAAAACTTTTTACTCAAGAAATGGTAAGTATTAATTTATTGTTCGATTGTAGTATTATAAAACATTTTACGCAATTTTATGCAGATATTTCACGTATTTAAAAGGTGCCCAGATGTTACGTAGTTTTGGTGGATGTCATTAGGGAACATCCACCAAAACTTTGACCAAAACCATCAACAATATATTTTTTTAATTTTATCTATAGCCACTATTAGATGTTCAGGGAGACAAAAGATTTATACCACTAATTAGCAGTTAGTGCTCTGGCTAATTATTTTTTATGGTGCACAATTGCTGACCGACCAAACGTTCATAATGATTATCATAACTCTTAACACATAGAATAAAGTGGTTTTGGTGGATGTTTCTCTCCATCCACCAAAACCACCATAGCAATTTCTGCTACTTCCTTACAGAAGACTGATGTGACCTGCTATTTGGAGTACATAACCACAATCTATTTCTTTGTATGTAGAGATATTTTGCAAAGTTCTTGAGTCAGCACCTTTTATTATTGAAACCATAATCATAACATGGTGCACAATATAGAATCAGAGTCTCCTCTACTAACTATGATAGAATACAAAAGGTTCTGGTGTGGTAATCATGTAATCTTGAAACAGGAGAGTTTTTAACTGACTTAAACTGATTTAAACAGACATTTGCAACAAAATTCCAGGTCCAGAAATTTCTTCCACTTTTTCCGCTAAAATCATAACCTTTAAGTACAACAAATCAGCACATTAGTAATTGTTATCAGGGGTCTGAAAATCCTATAAATCTTTCACATTTATTTCAAGTAACCTTTAATTTCACATGGATGAATAAGTATATGCTCAAGATGCAGAATGTCTTACATTTTACAAACTATTTCCCTTTTTATGGATAGACAGTGAAAGGCCTTTGCCACATTGGTGAATCAAACCATTGTATACCATGCATTTTGTGATAATTGTTTGTTTTTGCTCACAATATCCAGAAAAATGGAGGGGATAAATTTAAATAGCAAATTCTATTAATGGTTAAAATTGAATAACATTGGAAGATCAAATTAACTTTGTACTGTTTAAAATTCAGTTTTGGTTTCTTGCTTATTCCAGCCTCTTAATATTCAAAAGCATTCCTTGTCATTTTTGTGTTCTTCTGTGTACATAACTTGAAAAATAAACACAGAGAAAGGAAACTACAAAGGATTAAACTTGAAGCTAAAGCAAAGTTTAAGTTGAGCCATAGCTGATCCAAATACTGAGCACTTTGTATTGTAACCCATTTAGCTGTAAAGTTTATCTATATGTCTGCCAGCTTGCCACAAGTCTTACCCCTCTCCTTCAAAAGTCTCTATAAATAAATTTTTCTTTGTGGTCCCTAATTGATGATAAGTATATTACAGCTCCTCAATTTTCCTCTCTCAAGACAAGGTTACTCTAAATTTAACAAAGTAATGGACTTGATAAAACTCAAACTATAACTCAGCTGGCTGCTACTTGCAACCTTAATTTCTAGATATCAGTATACAATAATCAATATGTTATAAATAAGAACCCTAATGCTTAATTTTGCAGTGATCACCTTCCTCCTTTTCATTTGCAGACCAGACTGGAACCTATCAGGGTTGGCCAGGGGGGGTAGTGGAATACCAATATACCCGAAAAAAAATCGACAAAATACCCCAAAATACCCCAAATTCCTCCAAATATACCCAAAAATAATCGAAGCTTTGAATACTTTATACCTGAAATTCAAAGAAAGTGATATACTGAATACCCATATTTAAGCTGCAATATACCGTATACCCGATTTAAAACACCCCTGAATACCGAATACCCAAAAACCCTGGCCAACCCTGACCTATATAGGTGTGTTTGCTTGTTTTGAGTGGGGATGGAAGAAAAGGAGTCATGCCGCATATCTGATTTATTAAATCGCATTAGTTCTGTTTATACATGAGTAGAACTACCTTGTTCTCTGAAAAAAATAAAATTTCTCGCATTTTTATCTGTGCTTCGCAGTCAAACTTCCTTGTGTCTTGGACAAGAAATCTTATTTTCTTGAAAACAAAATCTTTGTTTCCAGCCTTCTGTAATAGGTAAATATAACAGTGTAAGATGAGTAACAGTGTATTTCTCAAGTTATTTTTTGGAATGTGACAAAACGGAAGTGTCATGGCGTGATAAAGAGCAAACATATGATTGCTTGATAGAAAGCAAAAAATGCAGAATTGCATATATTTTCTCCTTTGTCAGCAGCATATGTTAGTGAAAAGTTCTTATAATTGTTAACTTCTAAACCATCTTCAATTTAGCCAAGATTGAACTGTTATCACGTTTGTCATAAAAGTATTCTGAGATCAATGTCATATGACCCATTCATGTATTTGACCTTTCGAATTAGCAAGCCATAGTTGACAGAAACACAAAGGTTGAGGATAAAAAGAAATTATTATATACAGTACTTCTTCTGCATCTTTTCGTTTCCTTTTCTCTCCAGCTGTTCTATCTATGCCGTGCTGGCAATTGAACACTTTCCTTCCCAAAATAAGGAAAGGCACACCAGTAAAAAACGAATTTTTGCTCCTTAATTATCTCGTGCATCTTCCCCCAGTATTTTGTGACTTCTTTCCGAGGAAGGAGGTGTAAGCATTAAATTAACCCGAATGATTCCACAATTGTGATATCATCCAAGCCATGCCAGAGGACTTGAACTAGATAAACTAGTGAGAATGCACAATAGCGATAGCAAAGCTTTGTAATGCTAAAGAGCTATATCAATATATATAAATATATGTTCCCGAAACCTTTGACAGCTTTAAAGAAAGAAAACTTCGTCGTCAATCCTGTTTCAAATTCCGCAATAAGTTCATGCGCCTCATCAACAGAATTTACGTATCCTAAATTATCTGCATGTCTACCATCAATGGTTCGCGACTTAAAATTCTCGCTATGCTGTTTCTGTTTGTTCCTCAAGAATCATGGGATATACAGCTTCGGATGTTCGGCTACATCACTTGCGGATTTCCGAGAATCTTCGGTTATGTTTTGCAAGTCATTAAATATTCCATCTCAGTCCCTCTCGACCGAGGTGGTTTTCGTGGATGGAATCTAATGCTGACCCGTGAAAGATGGCAATAGAAACTACGATCGCAAAGATCCGTGGGTAAACACTACCCACTAAAAACCTTTTCGGTGGTTGGGTGAGAAGCTACCGAGAATCTGAGAAAAAAATTATTTTGAATGAGTTATTCCTTTGTTACTTTGAATGGTATGCAATTTTTCCCAATTAAATTATATTGGCGAATTGGATGGTAGGAGAGCGGAGGAAAGGGAAAAACGAGAGAATGGTCGAAAGAAGGAATAGTGTCGCGAAAAATATGGGAATAGAGGAAAGAAATAACTACGGAACGAGACAACTAAAAGCAGGAAGCGGGAAAAACGTGCTGTGGTATACTAGAGGGCACACGGAAGATGAGATGCAGAAACACAAGGAAACGGATAGAAAGGGAGCACAGAAGAAAAGATGAACAAAAGAACAGTGCAATCGAGGAACACAGGAACAGAAGAACAGAAGAATAGAGGAACAGAGGAACATAGAAAATTAGGAACATTGGAACAAAGGAACAAAAGAGCAGAGGAAAAAGGAAAAAAAAGAGAAAGAGAAGAACAGAGGAACGGAAAAACAGAGGAAAGGGGGAAAGGCGAAGCGTGAGGGTACAAGTCAGATTTGTAACAAAGCTTCAAAACTCGTCTTACTAAAAAATTTTGATAAAAACATGGCGAAATAGAGTACATCACAGTCTCTAAATTCGCACACTACATAAAGGTTAACATGTACAATCTTGGCCACGGGAAGCAGCGAGAGATTATTAGACCCGATGAATCATTTGTCAGATCCATGAACTGTATCCAAGGAAAGCCCTTTTAAATCGCGAAAAACGTCCAGCAAACCGTAAATTTTTTAATGCGATTCAACATTCTGAAAGGGTTTTAATTTCTAACTCTGGCTTTGACGCTTCAACCAATAATCTAGTGCCCAGGCTTAACGCTTAAACTCCGGCGTGATGTCAAGAAGTGACGGCACAAACATGTTACCAAGCAACTGGTAATAAACAAATCGAAACTTTGTTTCGCATCTAAAGCTTCGTTTTTGCTGAAGCAAAGAGAAAGAGAATGGATTTTACATGTTCATCGAATGAGTCGAAAGAAAATAAGAGTTGCAAAATGAACAAAACCACTTTAGGCGACAAGGAGTCCGTGAAGAAATCCTGTGCCGCGAAAATATTTGATGAAGGAATCAATATTACTAATCGTTCCGCTGAGAATTATCACGAGCCTCTGGAGGCCTCACATGGAGCGCGGATCATGGCTAATGAGGTGGGCGTTCCCCGTTAGTTGAGCTTTTTCTTCCCTAAAATCACAATTTTGCACAACAGTTTTATGTAATGGGAGAAGCACGAAAAACTTGGTTTTTCTCGAACGCGCGAATGGACTTCATTAAATACACTTGCCGTAGAAATAAGTCAAAATTAGTTCAAATTGAATTGAAAATCGGTTTTCTCCAAAATTAGCTCAGTTTTGAGTCCGTCAAACATTTGAGAATAATTGAACGCAAATGGAATTTTTTTGCATCAGAGGTTTTCAGGCAAACGAGTTTGAAAAAATATCTTCATGAAGAGACTGAAAAGCGCGAGGAGCTAAAATTCTTGGATTATGACGCCACTCATTAACATTCCAACGTCTTTCGGCCGGAAGTTAAAAATGTCCTGCATCCCAAATCTTCTTGTTTACTTTTAATTTCGGTAATTCCAAAATAATTGTTTTGACATATTTTCTTCCAGTCGGCGAGAGAAAAGGAACAGCTGGAGCAGAAGATCACCTGCCTTGAAACAGAGATTAACGGTTGGTTTATGTAATGACGCATGCGCGAAGTGCGCGCGGGAAATCCTCTCTCTTCCTCCCTCCCCCCCCCCATCCCGCCTCGATTCTCCTTCTGTCATTAATAATATCGTTTTTGTTATTTTTTCCCGATTTGTGTTATCATTCATAAATTGAATTTGATCCACCTATTGTTTCAAGTATTCCTAAAATTTATTTATATTTTGACAGCTAAAGAGAAGGAGAATGCCCTTCTTAAGGAAACTCTTATTGAGAGAGACAAAGAAATTGTTGATCTCAAAGAAAAACTGTCCCAGCTACAACAAAACGGGCCAAGAAATCAGTTGGATTTTGCCAAGCAAATGGCAATAATGGATGAAAAGCTACAGGAGACAAGAAAGAACATCGAAGAACTCGAGAATGGCTTAAATTTCAGTTTACTGAAGAAGGAAACAAAATTCAAGAGCGAGCCACAAACATTTAACGGTGAGTAGGGAAAGCGGGATGGGACGGGATGTATCAACCGAGTGATGACCACGCGTTTTATACGACTGCCCCTTCTTTAGGACCCGCTTTAACACTTCCGGGATACATGAGAGAACATACATGGCGAGAGAAATAAGGTCTGAAACACCTTTCACAGGCCAAGGAAGACAAAAAAATGTTTAAAATCGTTGTTCAAGCCGATAGCATGAGCATCATTTACGAGCGTGACTTAAAAGTACGTTCTCATTTCCCAAAAAGACGCAGCTTGTAAATATCATTTTCCATCCGTAAGACGAGAAAAAGGGACTTTTGTCTTTAGTCTTTACATAAGCTTTTAAAAACGTTTGAAAAAGTGTTCTTTTAGCATTTTGATTTTATTGGTTCTGTTTCTGTTTCTTGTTTGTTTTTAACAAGGCAATGGTTACTTTGATCCTCAACCATCATGGTTTGACACTCTATCAAACAACGCTGAATGTCGAGAAGTTGAAAACTTCCCAGTTACTGGAAAAGATCTTGAAGTTACGAAGAATGTCAAATTACATTCAAAGCCCTCCAATGAGCCAGCTAAAGGTATATGAAGAAGGAAACTTATAAAATACTATTGCACACATTTACCAATCCACATCTGTGCGAGAGCAGAGTAGTCTGATGAGTGAAAAAACAATTCGAAATGCTTACAATTGATAACGTGTCCTCCCATGCACTTTGATTTTCATTTATCTTTTCTTTTTATACCTAGGCAAAGGTTACTTTGACCTTCAACCATCATGGTTTGACACTCTATCAAACAACGCTGGATGTCTCAAAATTGAAAACCTTCCAGTACTGGCAAAAGATCTTGAAGCTATGAGGAATGTTAAATCAAATTCAAAACCCTCCACTGCAGCAGCGAAAGGTATGAAGAAGGAAACTTGCGAAATACGATTCCTTAACAGTCTACATCTATGCGGAAGTTGAGTAGTCTGATGATGAATGACAAAAAAGTTGGACACTAAAAAATTGTCAATGTACCCTCCAGCTTAAGTTCCTCGCAAAGTACTCACCTCATTTCAGTTCAATGAGGAACTCACTGATTTCACAATTAAATTAACTATGAAATCTTAATAGGAAAACGTCATTAATTATGCATTGGCATTGAATGAAGAGGACACGTCAAAGTTTGTAAAAAACAAAAATCTTTCTTGAATTGTACAGGGAGTCCATATTCTTACCAACGCCCACTACCTCCTATTTTGGCGAGCACTGTTCCCAGTGGAACTCAAGTAGGTTTCACTTACCAGCAAATCAATCAACACTCCATGCCTCAAACTGGTAAGTTGCTAAAAATCAAATCGCCATAAACCCGTCAGTAATTCAGCATTGCGTTGACTGTGGTACTATTTTTATTTTCGTTTGACTTAAAATTGAGGAATTGACTCTGATTCTCTTTTCTTTTTACAGATCACCTTCAATGCAGGCGACCCAAGTTCGACTCTCTCTAATTCTTAAAAATTTCAAAGCCGGGCGTTGTTTGCTATTTTGAATTCTTTATAATGCATCGTCTTTGAAATCTTTTGTACGCAAATTGATCAAACGACCAAGTCTAACTGAACAAGAATTTCAATTTTCAGGACTTTGTTAGAAAAATTATTGTGTGAATATGTATATAGCATTGTCATGTTAGATAACTATTTGGTGAATGCTGACAAAATTTGTTATCGTTTTTATTCAAATAAACATAAAATAGAAAATAAGCTATACTCCTGAAGACACAATCAGTTTAAACAAGTATACTTAGTATATCTGCTTTTAATTAGCGTGGTCTATAACAACCCATTATTTATAAATAATTTAATAAATACCTCTCTAATATTAACTGAGTGCCGTTGTAATCTTTTATTACACTCATTTTGAAATCACTGGTGGTCCCTGTAATCTGATTGGCACTAATTGGTGCGATTTATTCGCGAATCGCATAATTTTTGCTTTAAATCGCATCTTTTTCCCAGCCAATAAGGAGGCTACACTAAAAAATAAAACAACCAATCAGATTTCAAGGCTTGTTTAAAGTAACCCATCAAATTGCAGGAAAATGGAAGACAAAGACTATCATGTTGCAAATTTTGTTTCCAAAACTCTAATTTTTCCCCCAGAAAAGGAATGAATTTAATTTCAAACCGGCTCCGTACTGCATCAATAAAATACTTGACCAAGTCCTGTATTTGGGCGATTTCAAAATGGATGTAATAAAGTGGTAATTGAACCTCGTGTCCTGCAATTTTCGTCTGAAATCATACTTGTGATTTCAAATCGACCTCGCGCTGGGCGCTTCCATTTTGAAATCATGCGTATGATTTCAGCCCAAATTGCACTCCACTCAGTTCAATTACCATTATTTATTAACCTTCCGAAAGTTTTTATATCATTCAGTGCATGCGGATATGACAGTTCTGATAACAGTGAGAACTAACACAAATAGGTGGAGTAAGTGTAAACTAGGTGTAATTGCCGCTGACATGACATGTCTACATTCAGCCAACTCCTTTTCAAATGCAAAACCAGAGTAATCACAACGGCCAATCATAACAAAGGGCAACATTATTATCAGCCACTCAAAGCAAAGACATGCAAACTGCCAAAAGCGCAGGAAAACACACGTGACACTGTGAGACATTTTCTTGTCTTCTCCAGACTGGCCAACAAATTAATCTACTTCCATCAGTTGTGACAAATCTTTCATAAGTTAAGATGATGAAAATTTCAGAACGATTTTGAATACTTAACGAAAGAGTAGCATACGTGGCCCAAGTAAAAAGCCGTTCAAAAGGAGATAAAATCCAAACACGTCTAAAATCCGCGTAGAAATGAAACAGAGAACTTACATAGGGTTACTAAAAATTTAGTTGCGTTTCTTCTTTTGGTTTTACACTTTTTTCTACATCTTCCCGGCTTCGTTTTTCTCGTCATCATGTGGTTTTTCACTCTCTTCTGCATATTCACTTCCTTTCTGTCGGCTTTGTTTTTCTGATCATCTTCGTCATTTGTTTTCCTATGTTAGAAAAGGAGACGCATTCCTAGTATTGAATGCCGCAAAACCAAAACCAAACCACAACGGCCGATCAGAACAAAGGTATATATAAAAAAATAGCCAATGAAAACTCAACGTAGAGTCAAGCATGCTGCCTGAAGCGCGGGTAAACGCTGAGGGGAGCGCGAGTTTGCAGGACCAATCAGCACATGGCCAACCAAATGCGCAAGTGAAAATTACTTTTAAGCAATAAAAGATTTTTATCAAAGTAAGTCAACTTCAAAGAGAAGCTACAAAACAAAATTATCGAACCAATACGGCAGAGGAGTATGGCGAAAAACCGCCCCAAGAAAGATGGCAACTTTAGAGCTTTGGGTTATAAGCTTCTACCAAGAGGTAGAGCAGAATCTGAATGTTTGTGGTTAGATTCCTAATGAGAAACCTAGATTCTTTATCTTTGTCTCACCCACATGACAAAACGATTAATATCAGCCCAATTTGCTAATTTACTCTTGATCCTCGGCGGCCTTTGAGGGACACGGTTCAGCATTAAACTGCTCAGACTCCATTGCCGGGACCAGTCTCCCACAGTTCTGAACTCTGTTATCTGGCGCAGGGTCAGTTCATTCTTGTCCTTTAGTAAACACCTCCCCCGCATGTAACTGTGCATTCACTAAATGCTTTCCACTCTGAATAACCACCATTCATTGAGAAAAATTTAGCTTGCCTATATGCTAATTTTTTCCAACACTAGAGAAACTGATGCTCCTGTGATTTTTCTCATAGAAAAGAAGGGGAAAGGGTATTGGCAGGAATTTAATCAAACCCTTGAAAGAGACAAACTTAATTGAGCATGGTATAAACATTCCACATTAAAAGATCGTTATAAAACAAGCAGACACATGGGTAATGAGACTTCAAGTCAGAAGTTTTCAACCTGATATACTGGAGGACATGCTCCACAAAATGGTTTGTTCTACATTAAAGCCTTCTTTATGTTTTTTTTTTGGCCAAACGCTTGGCTCCCACATGGCCTCTCTCCACAAAGGAATAATAAAAATTCTAACCTGAGAGATAACACTGTATTTATCAAGTACACAACAAAATTCCTCTCCCACTCCCTACCCCTGCAAGTCACTAAGCATTTACCAACATCATCTCATGGACAATAACTTTGATTTACTGCAAATATACATTAATTGTATTACTTGATGGCATACCTGGTGTAACCAAACACTTATTAGAGATCTGTTACTCAAAAGCAAGACTCATCAGTCAAATCAATAATGCTTGACATAGTCAAAGTCCAAGCCTGTTTAATTCCTGGTTTACTCTATTTGTGTGATTATAATTAGTATCCACAACTACTCAAAGCAATAACACTCTTTCTCTATACTCTACCCACACAAAAATGAAATATTCCTTGTAGTATTCACAAGTTTTTATTGAGTGATAATTTAAGTACAAATTTAACCCTACACAACCACGCATGTCACTTCCAATGAAAAGTAATTAGAGTTACCTGAATTTAATTCACATAGAACATATGGTTTGATTCTGCCTATTTCATTCAGTTTAATTACTCAAATCATGAGAAATATATGGACTAAAAACAGTTTCTTTCGTTTGTTTTTTCAGTGTGTGATCTAAATCCAGTGAAGAGGCTTGCCTCTCTGGTAACAAGAAAGTTGCTTAAGTTTTTGGGTCAGCCTCACATACCAGGGCTAAGCAAGGTAACTAGTTCTTATTTTTAGTATAAATATAAGCATGAAACAGTGTCAAACCAGTTATCTTAAGACTGATGTAATACAGTGGCTTTCCATTTATTCATGCAATCTGTAATTACTGTGTAAAGTTACCTCAACCAGGAATTTGCAAGTTGATCAAACTTTGTTATAGTTTTGTGTTCAATTTCCATTTTATCAAAATAAATTTTAATTTCATCACAAAGGGCTACTATCCTCTGTAAAGAAACAAGATGAAAGATTTGGGTGCAGACCTTGAAAGGCAAACTTGTTATACTTGATATAACAAACTCTTCAAGGTTGGGATGAAATGGATCAGGGCAAACTTGTAGTGGTATGAAACCTACAGATACCACAGAGAGGCAATGTCTTTGTTGAACAGAATGACATAATGCACAGTATATTGCCCTCAAATACTGTGCAATAAACTTGGCTATAGATGTTGATAAAGCTTCATTTTAAACTCAGTTCTTAGTGACATTGAATATTCCAGTGGCTCACAGTATTATTTTCCTTTGTTTTAATTCATGTCTAGTGTTTTGACAGAATGATGTTTAAAAATGCACTGAATGCTATATTAGAATATCATTGAGCAGCAAAATCTGAGGAATTCATTCTTATGAAGCTATATGTATCTTGTGACTGTAAATCACCTGAACACAAACTAAATGTACAATAAAAATCTGTATAGGAAAAATATAGAATTAAAAGAGGTGGTGAAAGTATACTTATTTAAACTGATAGGAATCGATCATGTGGTTATTAATTTTGGTACAAGTGGTAAGTTTCTAACAGTAGTGCTGCATCCTGAGGGAGTAAAACAAGATAATTTGGTTTTATCAAATTAGTTGATTGATTGGCCAATGTAAGGAGTTTCTAAGCTGAAGTCGGGAGCATTAGTCCTTCATCAGAGCAAATAATTTAGTAGTCTGGCTTACCTTAATTTCAGGAAAAATAGTTACCTGTAGTAATAATGTTTGTGCTATAAAAACAATACGGGATACATAAATAAATAAGAAAAACATGCAATACAATCGTAGTCTCCCTTACCCAATTGCTTTTTTGGCTGACAATATAAAATCTTCTTACACACACACAAAAAAAATTTCTTTAGTGATAGTGGGGTAACACTTCAAGTGAGAAATGAATGTCAACAATGTCAAGTTGCCTTTCCTTCAAAATCAAGAGTTGCAATGACATAAAATTTGCAGTCTATGCTGAATCTATTTTGACTATTTACGTTGCTGCTATACAGAAAGTCTCTTTAGTGTAACACATTTTAAGTTCCTTTCTTATTTAGAGAAGGGCCTACAGTATTCCAACCTATTCAAAGTTTATTCTGATAAAAGATAACTTTGTGGCTTGTGGAAGATAATCTTCAAGGTCAAGCAAGATGATGGTTTTTCGGATGATGATATTAAGACTGGCTTTCGATTTGTTTTGTTTTTTTTAAGATTGAATTCACCAATAATGCCAGAGTCTTACAGAAGGAAGACTGGTGTATAAAGCTACCAGTTACCCAGGGTGAGGTTTAGTTCATATGTTTCACAATATTTGTATGATTATAGTTTCAAATCTTCCTTTGCTAACTATTGGAAAACTTGAATTCATTCAAGACTGAGCAATACATGCGCCACAAACTTTACATCCTGCGGGCAAATACTGACAGCACCCGCAAGGTACAAACACAAGCCGTTTGAACAACAAAATGGTGTCCTCTACTAAACGTAAAAAGAAACTCCCCCGTATAGAGCAAATACACATAAATAACGAGCTGCAATATTATACGACTACCTAAATTGTATGGTACTTTGTAAAACAAAGTTGAATTATGCGCGTGATATTAAACTTGAATCACGTTGTAAGAGTGATTTTAAACTTTAATTTACCTGCAACCCGACGATGCTGAGTCACATGCCATATGAATCCAATATGTGTGCCATTCTGGCTACGTGTGAGTGCGCAAAACAGCTCAGGCGATCGATGTTTACCACGAATCGAAGTTAGGAATTGCTGAAATGTAAATAGACAAACAGTCAAATCTGCCGCGCACAAGTGAAAGATGGCGGAAGCAACTACGATCGCAAAGATCCGTGGGTAAACGCTGCCACTAGCTCCTCACCCAACCACCAGAAGAAAAAAATTATTTTGAATGAGTTATTACTTTGTTACTTTGACTGGTATGCAATTGTTTCCAATCAAATCATATTAGCGAATTGGATGTTAGGAGAGCAGAGGAAAGGGGAAAACGAGAGAATGGTCGAAAGAAGGAATAGTGTCGCGAAAAATATGGCAATAGAGGAAAGAAATAACTATGGAACGAGACAACGGAATGCAGGAAGCGGGAAACACGTGCAGTGGTAGAGTAGAAGGCACGCGGAAGATGAGATGAAGGAACACAGGGAAACGGAGATAAAGGGAGCACAGAAGAAGAGACAAACAAAAGAACAGTATTATCGAGGAACACAGGAAGCGAAGAACAGAGAAACAGATGAACACAGGAACACAGGAACAGAGAAAAATAGGAACATTGCAACAAAGGAACAAAAGAACAGAGGAAAAAGGGAAAAGAAAGAGAAAATAAAGAACAAAGGAACGAAAAAATAGAGGAAAAGAAGAATAGAGGAACAGAGGAAAGGGGGAAAGGCGAAGCGTGAGGGTACAAGTCAGCTTTGTAACAAAGCTTCAGAACTCGTCTAACTTAAAAATTTTAATAAAAACATGGAGAAATGGAGTACATCACAGTCATTAAATGCACACACTACACAAAGGTTAACATGTACAATCTTGGCCATGAAGCAGCGAGAGATTATCAGAACCGATGAATCATTTGTCAGATCCATGAACTGTATCCAAGGGAAGCCCTCCTAAACATCGCGAAAAACATCCAGCGAACCGTAAACAATTTCTTATGCGATTTAACATTGTAAAAGGGTTTTTATTTCTTACTCTGGCTTTGACGCTTCAACCAATAATCTAGTGCCCAGGCTTAACGCTTCGACTCCGGTGTGATGTCAAGAAGTGACGGCACAAACATGTTACTATGCAACTGGTCATAAACAAATCGAAACTTTTTTCGCATCAAGAGCTTGGTTCTTGCTGAAGCAAAGAGAGAGGAAAAGGATTTTTCGTGTTCATCGAATGAGTCGAGTGAAGATAAGAATTACAAAATGAACAAAAACACTGCAGGCGACAAGGAGTCCGTGAGGAAATTCTTTGCTGCGAGAATATTTGATGAAGGAGTCAATATTACTAATCGTTTCGCTAAGTATTATCACGAGCCTCTGGAGGCCTCACGCGGAGCGCGGACCATGGCTAATGAGGTGGGCGTTCCCCATTAATTGAGCTTTTTCTTCTTTGAAATCACAATTTTGCAAAACAGTTTCTTATGTAACCGGAGAAGCACAGAAAAAAGCCTTAAGTAATTGGTTTTTCGCAAACGCGCGAATGTACTTCATTAAATACATTTGCCATAGAAATAAGTAAAAAAATAATTCAAATTGAATTTAAAATCGGTTATCTCTAAAATTGGCTTAGTTTTGAGTCTGTCAAACATTTGAAAAAAAATTGAATGCAAATGGAATTTTTTTGCATCAAAGGTTTTCAGGTAAATGAGTTTGAAAAAATATTTTCATGAAGAGACTGAAAAGCGCGAGGAACAGAAATTCTTAGATTATGACGCCATCCTTTGACACGCCACCATCTTTCGGCTGGAAGTTAATAATGTTCTGTATCCCAAATTTTCTTGTTCACTCCTAATTTCGTTAATTCCAAAATAATTGTTTTGACATATTTTCTTCCAGTCGGCGAGAGAAAAGGAACAACTGGAGCAGAAGATCACCTGCCTTGAAACAGAGATTAACTGTTGGTTTATGTAATGACGCATGCGCGATAAGAGAGGTGCGCGCGGGGAAGCCGAAGGGGTGCCGAACCTCAACTGTGTGTCTTTGACATCAAATCTTCTCCCTCCCCCCCCTCCCCCGCCTCGATTCGCCTTCCGTCATTAATAATTTCGTTCTTGTAATTTTTTCCAGATTTGCGTTATCATCCATAAATTTAATTTGATCTACCTTTCAATTCAAGTATTCTCAAAATTTATTTATATTTTTACAGCTAAAGAGAAGGAGAATGCCTTTCTTAAGGAAACTCTTATTGGGAGAGACAA
Source organism: Pocillopora damicornis (assembly GCF_964200805.1). Lineage (NCBI taxonomy): Eukaryota > Metazoa > Cnidaria > Anthozoa > Scleractinia > Pocilloporidae > Pocillopora > Pocillopora damicornis. Next base: position 15,291,718 of record NC_142673.1, on the reverse strand, counting down.
AGAAATTGTTGATCTAAGAGAAAAACTGTCCCAGCTACAACAAAACGGGCCAAGAAATCAGTTGGATTTTGCCAAGCAAATGGCAATAATGGATGAAAAGCTACAGGAGACAAGAAAGAACATCGAAGAACTCGAGAATGGCCTAAATTACAGTTTACTGAAGAAGGAAACAAAATCCAAGAGCGAGCCGCAAACATTTAATGGTGAGAAGGGAAAGCAGAATAGCACAACTTGAAAATACTATTTTTTCTTCTTTAAGACGAGAAGCGGAGCTTTACCCTGACAAATTGTGTATGATCTCTTTATAATGTGTTCTTCCATGCACTTAAAAGATCATTTCTTTTATTTTTAGGCAAAGCTTACTTCGACATTCAACCATCATGGTTTGACACTCTCTCAAACAACGCTAGATGTCTTAAAATTGAAAACTTTCCAATAACAGCAAAAGATCTTGAAGTTATGAAGAATACTAAATCACATTCAAAACCCTTCACTGAGCCAGCTAAAGGTATGAAGAAAGAAACTTGTCCGATGGGTTACAAAACAGTTTGACACTTACTATTGATAACGTGTTCTTTCGTGTACTTTGATTTTCATTTACCTTTTTTCATTACAATTAGGCAAAGATAACTTTAACCTCAAACTGTCATGGTTTGACATTCCATCAAACAATGCTGGATGTCTCGAAGTTAAAAACTTTCCAGTAACAGCAAAAGATCTCAAAGTTAGGCAGAATGAGAAAAACACTCCATCGGTTCAACCGCAAGGTGTTCCATCGAACAATACCACGGATTCCTCTGGTAACAAAGTGAACACCTTTTCCAAAAGAGCTAATGGCATTACAAAACCAACACGCATCCTTGCTGCCAACTTTGTTCAAGGTATGGTCAGTCGAACGTCACGTGACAAACGTAGAGATTGCTTTGATTGACAGGAGCGAGCTTCGATATCGAGTGCTCAATGTCACGGTTTGTGTTTGTGTTGTGCACGGTTTAGGCAAATCTCGCCGAAACTATTTAAGGTTTGGTTCTGTAAGCTTAAGATTCAATCTGCCTATGTTTAAATGAAATTCTCAACTTCGCAATCTGAATTAAAATTTCTAGCTATTGTAGCTCCATAAGAACGAACAAAACTGACGTCATGGTAGATGAATGTCACCCCCCCCCCTCCCTTGTTTAGTGAATGGTATTTACTTAGACACCAGCCATTCTTTAATTTCATCCGTGATGAGATGAAGTTTGTTGCCAACTCCGCCTTCTTGAATTGTACAGGGAGTCCATATTCTTACCAAAGCCCATTACCTCCTATTTTGGCGAGCACTGTTCCCAGTGGATCTCAAGTAGGTTTCGCTCACCAGCAGATCAATCTACACTCCTTTCCTAAAACTGGTAAGTTACTAACAATCAAATTATACAAAGTGTAAAATGTCTGTTATAAGCTCCCTGTGTTCAAATATCGCCAAACGGCCGGATTTGGATGGTAATATAAACAGAGGACCTCACGCTGGGGGAATTCATATTCAGGGGGGTATTTATACCCTAGGCGCAGGTCATATATATGGAATTGAGAAATAGCTTGGCAAGTCGCTCAGAAATAGCCTAATTTGAGATATTAAATTTCATGGAACTTTTCATTTTTTCTATAGAACAAGGATTCTTGAGCACAACTTTTAGCAAATGGTTCGGATCATACCATTGAAGTAAGTGTAGTGTTATTCAGTAAATTAAATGCAATGAATCCGTCAATAATTCAGCATTGTGCTGATTGAAATATTACCTTTGCTTTCGTTTGACTTAAAAATTGAGGCATTGACTCTGATTATCTTTTCATTGTACAGATCATCATCAATACCGACGACCCAAGCTTAACTCTTTCTCATTATTAAACATTTCAAAGCCGAGCGTTGTTTGTCATTTTCAATTCGTTATATTGTATCGTCTAAGGAAAACTTTTGTAAGTAAATTTATCAAAAAACAATGTCTAAATGAACACTGTTTTCAATTTTCAGAACTTCGTTCTCAAATGATTTTGTAAATATGTCCTTAGCATTGTCGTATGATAATTTAATAAATGTTGACCAAATTTGTCAAAATTGTCTATTTTTGTTACTTAAATAAACATGAAATAGGAAATGAGGTATACTTTAGAGGACACAATCAGTTTGAGAAAGTATGCTGAATATGTTTGCTGTTGATATTTATCATTATTTATTAATGATTAATTTAATAAAAACCTCTGCAAGGTTAACTGAATAAAATGCATTATTTTATTAATCTTTTCCGAAAGTTTGTAGATAATTCAGTGCATGCAGATATGACAGTCCTAATGATAAAGGTGAAAACTAAAACAATTACGTGGAGTTGGTGTGAACTGGGTGTAATTGCCGCTTCAGTCAACTCGTTTTCTTATTCTAAACCCAGAGTAAACACAACGGCCAATCACTACAAAGGGTAACATCATCGTCAACCACTAACGGCAAAGACATGCAAACTACCTAAAGCGCGGGAAAACGCACGTGACAAAGTCGCGATTTGTTTTAATTTTGTATCTCATTGGACCAGAGGGTTGCGTGAGTTTTATGGACCAATCAAAGACTGTCCACAAGCAAAACTAATGCATTACTGGATTACTTTAGACCCTCTATTGAGACCCGCGTTATTAATTTCTAACTATTACGCTGTATAACTAGGGCTTTGCTTTCCTTCTAAAACAAAGGCTCTCTTCACCTTAAAGAATACATTATGAACCGAAACGCAGTGAGACTTAAGAACTCTCTTAGCTTTGGGACATTGTCTTGATACATCACCAAATTCTCTAGAACCATCAGTTGAGACATCTTTCATATATCTGAAGTAACAGTTAAAATAATAGAATAATTTTGTATGTTTACAGAAACAGAAGTTTCCGTGACCCGCGTAAAAAACCTTTAACAAGGAGAAATAAACAAAATTAAAGAAAACCGCGTAGATATAAAACATCCAAGGAAGAGAACCTAAATGGGGTTCCTTACAATTTAGCAAAGTTACTTACAAGAAACAAATTAGTGCAATTTATCACGCTACTGCTGTTACTTTTCTTTTGCAGCTGCTGAAATCACCGCGACTTTTCTTTCGCATCTTCTCCATTTTCCTCTTCTTTTTTTTCTTTATTTCCATCTTCCTCTTGATCTCTCTTATTTTCATCATTTTCTTTGATCCCTTCCTTTATCTCTTGCGGTTTTTCGCTCTCTTCTGCATCTCTTTCTTCTGCATCTCTTTTTTCCTTTCTGTCGTCTTTGTTTTTCTCGTCACTGTTGTCACTAACTTTCCTGTGATAGAAATGGAGATGCATTCCTATTGAATGTCACAAAAGCAAAACCAAACCACAACCGCCAATCAGAACAAAGGTACATTTAAAAAGAGCTAAGAAACTTAACGTTAAAACGATAATGCTGCCTAAGGCGCGGGAGAATGCTAAGGGTGGCGCGAGTTTGCTGCATCAATCAGACAGCGAATCTAAAACCAGTGAAATACAACAACACGCCAATTAAAACGAATTTTAAATAGTAAAACAATCTAATTATAAGTAACCTTTAACCTGTCACTACAAAAAGAAATATTATCAAATCATCACGTGGAGCATGGTTTAAAATTTTTTAAACGCCCTTAAAAAGATAAGTTTGAGCTCGGTCATGTTTCCTTAATGTATGACCTTGTGTGTTGTTCTCTTTACCCACAAGACCCTTTCAACACTGCTCATCTGCAGGACGCCTGTTATATGAACTTTGTAATGGCCTTGCTCCCCATAAAGTTCTCAAAAGCTCAGAGGTAGAGCATTGCATCAAGGAATCCAAAGATCTAATCGTAACCCAAATCTTTTTTTACTTCACGCTCATAACAAAACGTCTTACACTTTTTAAAAGGTATGGGACCAAGTTGCTAATTTACCCTTGATTCTCCGCGTCCTTTGTGGGACACGGTTCAACATTACACTGCTCAGACTCCATCGCCGGACCCAGTCTCTCACAGCTCTGACCTCCGTTATCTGGCGCAGGGTTGGTACATTCACGTGTCCTTTGGCGAACACCTCCTCCGCATGTTACCGTACATTTACCAAATTCGGTCCATTCTGAATAACTGCCATCCACTGGAAAAAAAATAGAGCTTGCTTAAACACCAACACCTATTCAGTACTAGGTCATTTCCCCATAGAAAAGTGTGTGTGTGTGTGTGTGTGTGTGTGTGTGTGTGTGTGCGCGGGGGGGAGGGGTTTGGTGGGAAAATAACCAAACCCTTGAAAGAGACACATTTGGGCGTGTTAGAAGCATTTGAATTTAGAAGTAACATTATAAACCAAGCAGACACACTAGTAGTGAGAAAAGAATTCAAAGTCAGGGATTTTCAGTCTAATAGACTAGTGGACATGGTATAAAAAATGGCTTGTCCATTGAACTCTGGACTGGAAGTTATTTGTTAAAACCGTCTCCAGGCCTCTCCTTGAGCTACACACTCTACTCTCTCATAGCCTCCCTCCACTGAGAAGTGCAAATAAGAACCAGTGGTCTGTTAGAGAACCTTAGGGAAAAGCTGGGTAAGGAAGTGACCTACAGAGAGGTAACATCCAATTCATGGGCATTACCAATACTCCTAGTACCCTCCTGCTACACAAACTCAAATAAACTCTTGCAGTGCAGGCCTTATGACTTGTGAACAGACTTTATTCTCTTTAGCTTCAAGAGTAGTAGATCAATGCAGTAGGTTGATGTTTAGTGGTTGGTTGAAAGCGTTTTTGCATGCCAGTCTTAAATTTGTCCTGAGTTCAATTTTTTGGTTTTGGTTAAATGCACAAGTGCGACATGATCTAAGATAGCAACAGAAAAACTAAGAAAAAGAAACTGTAAACTAAGGGATAACAATGTACCTGGCAAACATAAAGGACCATCTGAAACATCATCAACGCCACTCACACTCACCTGGACAAGATTGTTCATTACATGCCTCTGTTTCCACACTTGGCCCCAGATCTAGCTCCTCACATGTTTTCCCACCAAACTGTGGTTCAGGACTGTTACACTGACGATTCCTCTCCCGCATACCACCCCCACAAGTCACTGAGCATTCACCAAAGTCACTCCATTTCCCATAACCTCCATTTACTACAAAGATACATTAATTCTATTAATTCATTACTTTCCTTTTACACTCCTATATGGAAAAGACACCATGAAAATTATAAAGTAGATAAAGAGGGTAAGTTTTCAGAGAGACTTTGGTGCTGCGTCAGTGGGGGAGTATAACAAGATAATTTAGTTTTATCAAACAAGTTGACGATGCAAATTGGCCACTGCAAAGAAATTGCAAGCTGATGTTTCAAGTATTTACCCTTTGTCAGAGCGAAATACTTAATTTGATTTGTCTGAGGACACATGTGCAGTGAACTCAGCCAGGAATTGAACCTCACACTCAGCTTGAACTCAGCTTGGATTCTACCAAACATAGGTGACCTTGTCTCACTAAATCATCAGGAAACCTATGCTTTCAGAGTTGAGTCATTCAAAACTGTCTTTACGCATCAGTCATGTTCACTTTTATGAGGCAAATAGACAAAGCAAAGAACAAAGCCTGAATGCCTATGTCAAATGTCAGATCATCATGATTGTACTCGAATCTCACCTGGACATGTCCCCTTGTTACACACCCTTGACTCAACATCTGATCCAAGTTCCAATTTTTCACAACTTAACCCACCAAATTTGGGTTCTGGGTTATCACACTGGCGTCTCCGTTGCTGAACACCTTCCCCACATGTCACTGAACATTCACCAAAATCTGACCAGGGGCCATAGGCACCATCAACTGTACAGTGTAAACATAATTTACTTATAATAAATTAAATTTTGGTGGGGTCAAAAACCAAATCAGGCTGGTGACTAGGTTTCAGTTTGATGGATTAGGCCTCAAAAGTAAAAACCTTTATGCAAAAGAAACAAACCCAGTTAAACCCTTAAGTAAAGTACAGAGGAGAACTGTAGAATCCAGGGAAAATATAAGGGCACAAAGACAAGTAACATGCAATACCAAGAAATATTCATTTGCCCCTAAGTGACCACATATCTAATGGCCCACATTACTCCAGAGATTTCAAACAAAGGCTGGAAACCTCTTGTTTTCAGAGATCTTTTTCTGGCCTCCCATTTTCGTTCAGTTTTCTTCTCCTTTTGTAAGTTTCCTCAAATAAAGATAATACTTTCCTTGACCTTGCAAGAGATTTGCATTTATGTGTGGTGTTGTGTGGTTTTGGATGTCATTCTGGTCATCCCCTAATCAAAAATTTCAACATCTGAAAGTGTTATTTAATATTACATTTCCCTTGAAAGCAAATATTATCATCAAAAATGTCAAAGGAACCAGTGAGCCTAGGCTTTCACTATGTGATTTAAAATCTATCAGGTCATTCAAGATAAAATTTCCTCTGACTTTGATTTCAAAATGAAGGAAATGGCATCTTGGAAGCCTATGTTTTCAAAATATTTTCAGATGAAGCATGCCCCAAGACCAGTGTCGAGGCTAATGCTTTTGTTGTTCTTGGTCTCATCTTTACCGATCCCGAAACCTCTCTCTTTTATTTCAAAAGGGCTGGAATCTCTCTTAGTAGCAGGTGAATGCTGTCACCACTGCATCATCCATACTCCCATAAAATAATTAGATTCTTCATAATTCACCTGTCTAAATATCAGGTTTGTTTTCTCAGACAATCTAACAACACAATAAAGCAGCCTAAAACTTTATCATACCTGGACAAGGGTTCATGTTACACATGAAAGTTTGCTTGTCTTCTCCAAGAACAGAGCAGTTTTTACCCCCAAACTGTGGTTCAGGATTGTTGCATGACCTTGTTCTGAAACGCACCCCTGTTCCACAGGACTTAGTGCACCTAGAAAATACTGTCCAATGTGAGTACCCTCCATCCTCTGCAAAAAGTTTAAAAGAGAAATTGTTTTTTACAATATCAAAAGCTAGTGTAATTGTAATACATCCTCTACTAACTCAACAACACTGATGCTTGAATTGTTTTACCATAATAACTTATATAATGCTATAAAGCAAGAATGCTTTTTTGATTGAGTGTTACAAAAACAAGACCAAATTTATTACAATGACCAACAGAGGAAAGAAAAATGCTCTTAAGAACCAATGAGAACTCCAAGTAAAACCAAGCAAACTGCTCACAAACACAAAAGATGTCACATATTTTGACATAAAATTTTTTTAAAGATATGAAGTTTTAGCTAATTAAATTAAATATACCTGTCAACCCTTTAACTCCCATGAAGGACCAAGAAAGAATTTCTCTTTACAAATGAATATAGATAACATATCAAGAAAACAGGAAATGGGAATAAAGGGAAATATCAATAGAAGATTACTAGTTGACTCCATTTTAAATTATTTGAAGTAACATCACAAGAGCAGACAGTAAGGAGAATTACGAAATAACTGTAATTTTGAGAATGAGAGGATTAAATTTTAGTTGAAACTGGCTGTTATCTCAATATGAGTAATCAAAGAACTGTCTAACCCACCTAGCGGGACTAAAAGCAATGTTTGGGACAAAGGTAGGCATCCTTATTACAAAATTACTAATTAACTAATACTTTCACAAATACACAACTCTTACATGATATGTATAAATTAAAAATCAAATAATACTCCAAACCCAAAAAGGTGGAGATTGTGATGTAAAACTTGAATCTTAACAGTGGAAAGTTTATATTGGCAGGGATATTAACAGATTCTAAGTGAAAGAAAGTAAAACTTTAAAGTAAGTGAGTAAAGCATCAGAGTGCTAATCACCAAGAATCTTATTAAGGCACCCTTGAACAAAAGGCAAAGGATGCACCTCCACCCAGAGGGCTGCCTGGCAAACTTCTTGGCTGGCAGACCAAGAGCATTAAGGATGTCACGGAAGTGCAGCATAAAGTTAGAAGAAGTGAAGACCTTGTAGCTAAGGGAAATAGGTTCCTACCATATGAAAGCCTGGGAAGGCAAAAAAGGGACTTAAGGAAGGACAAGGCCCACCGGGCGGCTGAGACTGGACAGAGGCGGGAACTGGTTTAAGGTATAAGGGGAGTTGTACCACTCATTTTTAGAACTGAATGATTTTGCTCCCCCTGATAGTCAGAAGAGCCCCTGCTGAAATCTATAAATCTGAGCGGGAATTTGCCATGAGGGGTCACCAGAGTGGGCAGCACTTGCTACTAAATGGCTTTTCCAAAACATCCCAAAAAAGGAGACTAAACAGATTACCTAGAAACAAGCATCAAAGATCAAAGCCAGAGTGCAAATTATGCTTGGCATAAAAATGGCTTTTGAGAATGTAAATGAGGTATATGTATTATGCACCAACAAGCTAAGCAATAGAGCGATTGATCTCAACAATAATTCACCAAAGTAGAAGTAAATATCCACCACTTTCACCATCACTTAGGTGAATAATTGCCTTAGTAAGTTGTAGATACCACTCAGAAACCAAAAAAAATTCATTTCTGTCAATATACCATAAAATGGTTGGAAATTAAATTTTTGATCTGCAATTATTTCTCTTCGGCTGCTCAGCGTTGAATTGAGAAAGCCACTATTCATCTGTGTGGTGTGTACTAATCAACAGTATTTACTCTGCCTTTTGGGAAAAAAATTGCCCTCGGCATTAACTACTGATGTATACGAAAAGTAGTCGTTATTGCTCAGTATTCTTAATAGATGCCATATATCATATCATTCCTTCTAATTTAAAATTAAGTGTAAGGGTATTGGTCCTTTCGATAGTGTATTGCAAGCAATAATTGAATAATATGAACCAGAGTAAATGAAAAATTTAGAGCAGCAACTTTAAAGACTGTGAGCGTGGTAATAGCAATGTGAAAAGTGAGTTGTTTCATTTCTACTAGAGTCTAAGAGCTATGGTTGACAGATTTCATGAGTGTATAACAGCAAGAGTGGTAAAAAAAAAAAGGGAAAAAAAAGATAAAATAATGTTAAATTAAATTTTAAAGCCAACTCTATTACCCAACAGGGAAGTCTTTAACGACGTCAACAATTTGACGACGTCTTAAAAATACTAACACAGCAAAGAATTATCCCTACCTCTTAAAATATAACGCACAAAGTTGTGAGAAACATAAAATATGGCTGACACAAGAGCCACAATTGTCAAAGCTTGCAAGACACGTACATTGCGAGTCATCATGCGGTCGTATTTTTCCGGGTATTAACTTATGTTTAACATATATGCCGCTAAACGTATGATTTGTGCTTTTGTTCGAGAGCAAGCGGTTACATTGTCACTGAATCTATTATTGCTTACCTCATCTGCAACGTGGTCAAAACTTCTTATGATTAACGCGACTTCGTTTACGTTCCCCTAACAACCAAGGCATCGAGAGAAAAATTCCGCGCAGAGGGTCTCCAAGATAGATTGTCAGTGTATTCTTACACTTACAGCCAACTTGTTTATACGTATTGCCACTGACAAACTGCTGGCTCAGAATTAGAGGGTCATAACAAAACTGGTCACGCCATCACGCCATCACGCTATCACGCTATCATAGGATGGGAATATTAATTGTTAGACGGCATATTCTTTGTTTCTGTGTAGAGCGTGTGCGAAGCCGTAAACGCTTCTCCGAAAGCCGTCCATATTTCTTCCAGAAGGATGTCAATGAAAGCTCTGTATGTTGAAGAGTTCGGCGACTCGTCGAAGCTAAAGTATGGTGAGGTTCCCAAGCCAGAACCCGCAGAAGGAGAGGTAAAGAAGCTCAAATCCATTTCTCCCCACCCTTGAACTGTTTCAGCGTTTGCACCTACTTTCATGTGTGGTACTGATGGATAATTTCGGGGTCTTCAATTTTTAATGACCATGTAATTAGAGCTAACATAATTTTGTTGGAAGGGATCAGCTTTCACGACAAACCTGATCTATAGAGGATTCTCAAAAAGCAAAACATGCTAAGCTAAGCAGAGGGAGCCCATTAATTAGCAAGATAATGATGATGACAGTGCAAGTTTATTGTTTATCTACCCTTCGCTATTTGGATGAGTTATCGCATATCTGATTATGTCAAAGTCTGCAGTTACTATAATCTATAGAGGATTCTCAAAAGGCAAAACATGCTAAGCTAAGCAGAGGGAGCCCATTAATTAGCAAGATAATGATGATGACAGTGCAAGTTTATTGTTTATCTACCCTTCGCTATTTGGATGAGTTATCGCATATCTGATTATGTCAAAGTCTGCAGTTACAAACCACCCCGTTCACATGCTACTCACAAGATGCTTTGATAAAAATGGATGAGAGAATTTTTTATATAACCAAAAACTTTCAATGAAGTGCGGGATTGCATAAATTTCATTTAGTTTGTAACAGCTAGAGAACGAGGCTTTACAAAAATATTTTGCATTGTTATTACTGATATGTAAATTAGCATTTGAAGTGTTTTCGGCATTCCTGTATCTTAGTGCAGTTAATCAATCTCCCAGTTGCTCAGCCATACAAATGAATTAAGGGGGTAAGTTTTAAAAGAAACTGTGGTGCTGCGTCGGTGAAAGAGTATAGCTGGGTAATTTAGTGTTATCAACTGAGTTGATAACGGAGATTGGCCACCGTAAAGAGTTTCACAGCTGACACTGTTTCGAGCCTTAGCCCTTGGTTTCGCTCTGACGAATGGCTAACGCTCGAAACGTCAGCTTTGAAACTCTTTGCGGTGGCCAATTTACGTTATCAACTCAGTTGATTATACTAAATTACCCTGTCTCAGCCATACAATTTGATAAAATTTAAGTCTTATGTTTTAATCCTTTTCTTTAAAAGTTTATTTAAGTCTTACATCTTAATACATGTAATTTTCTTATGATTGGTTTTATGTTTAAGGACAATTCAAGTGCTTGTAAAAATTTTTTCTCTTTTTCGGTTTGTGTGCCCTCACTTTAACCAATTCTTTTACATGTTTGTGGGAAATACCGCAACGAAGTGGTCTAATTTAACAACATTAGGATGTCCTACATCCTCCCTCTACGTTTCTGCTTCCCAGAAGTTGTGGTATTTGCATGAAGTTTTATCAGGTATGAAATAAATCATAGTATGTAGCTTGAGATTTAAAATTGTTTTGTGTTATTTTCATACTAGGTTTTGGTAAAAAATGAGATTTGTGGCTTGAACTACCTGGAAGTCATGATGAGGGATGGGTATATACCTCTCGAAGCTTTAGGATCTGGTTTTCCTTTGACAATGGGAGTGGAGGCTGCTGGAACAGTCGAAAAAATCGGTGCAAATGTCATTGGTGTAACTAAAGGAGAGAGAGTAGCTTATGCAGTTGTTGGATCTGGTAAATAAGTGATTTACACATGGATGCTTTAGAATGCTCTTGAGTAACCGCCTCGTATATCTGATCACCTCTCATAAGTAACCATTTTCTAGAATACCAAAATTGTGTATGTGAGTGCAGAGACGATGGGTCGACCTAGGTTTTTAGGTTTGTGGATTTTAGGTAAAAAGTAAATATACGAAGTGTACTGTATTTACACGAAACCTGAACTCTACGGTCGCTACATTGACGACTGTATCAGCGCTACCTCTACCAGAGAGGAGCTCACTCAGTTTATAAGCGCCATCAATTCCTTTCACCCGGCTCTGAAATATACATGGGAAATTTCCGCCACTTCTTCGGCTTTTCTAGACATCAAAATATCAATTGAAGGCAACGTTCTATGCACTAGTGTTCACAACAAACCTACAGATTCACATAGTTACTTGTTGTATTCATCTTCACATCCACCACACGTCAAGAATTCCATACCTTTTTCACAGTTTCTCAGACTTCGTCGTTTATGAAGTGACGACTCTGATTTTTCCGAAAAAATCACAGGCCTTGAGCCAGTTTTTCGATAAACGTGGCTGTCCTGTTTCTGTCATTTAAGTAGGCCACTACCGCGCTCAACAAATTGATCAACAGTCAGCACTATAAACGGCTGAGAAGGAAAATACTGATCACATTCCAATCACTATCACATTTCACCCTCACAATCACGCAGTTAAATCTATCATTCTTAAAATCTTTAAATTTCTTAATAACGATTCAGAGACTGGTTCTATCTTTTCGCAACCTCAAGCAATTTCATTAAAATGTGACAAAAAAAAAGGCAACTTTTTGGTCACTGAAGTTCATTTCAAACCAATGACCAACCTGGAACTTTCAAATGCGCTCGCTCACGATGCAAAACTTGTCCTTTCATTCATAACGTAAAGAAAATGTCGGGACCTAAGAGATCCATGAAGATCACTGATCACTTCACGTGTTCCTCCGCCAATGTTATCTACTTCATAACTTACGCTTATTACGAAAAGTTATACATTGGTGACACAGGAAGACGACTGGGTGACCGATTCTGAGAACACCTTCGCGACGTAGAAAGAAATGAAAAGGACGCATCCAAATCAGTCACGAGACACTTTAATCTCCCTAATCATTCTAAGCAGCATATAGCAGTTTGCGGCCTTTCCCTTCATCTAGGCAGTTCAGAAAACCGCAAAACTCTAAAACAAAAGTTTATCTTTCCAATCTGCACTCTTAATCTGCACGGTATCAACGACCGCTTTCCATTCAACCAATTTATTTTTGTTTTTTCGTCGCCATATTCCCACTAATAGCGTAGCTCCATTTCCTGCATATAAACCCACACACAACCCAAAATTCCTCCGATCACTCTGACGAGGGGCTAACGCTCGAAACGTCAGCTTTTAAACTCTTTATGGTGACCAATTTACTTTATCAACTCAGTTGATAATACTAAATTACCAAGCTTAAACTAGTTAGGTTAACTGTTTTAACTTAGAAGTGCTCCTATGGTACCTACAATAGTTTCTTGATCATTTTAATCATCAGGAGCACATGCTGAATATGCAAAAGTGTCAGCATCAAGACTGGTAAAAGTTCCAGATGAGATTAGTTTTGAGCAAGCTGCTACATCAATGATTCAGGGGTTGACTGCGCATTACCTGGTGCATACAACTGGCAGAGTGAAGCCTGGTGACAAGGTGCTGATTCATGCAATCTCTGGAGGGACTGGGTCTCTTGTGTGTCAAGTGGCAAAGAACAGAGGTAAAAAACAGCATCAGGTTTGCAAATTGGAGATTTTTAGTGGAACCTATTTTATGGGGTTACTCTCTTGTAAAAATAGCAAGACAGTATCACTCCCAAGTACTCTTTAAGTGACGCTCTCTGAAGGTAGTTCGTAGGGAAACATGATATTGAATAGTGAGTTTTTAGTAAGAAAAATCAAAGCATTATGCATGACACTCTGGAAGTTTACTTTCATGCTAGTTGACTTGGTGAAGTCAGTTGTACGAGGTAAATGAAATAGGCTCCTCTAAATTTGGGTTGGACTGCTGTTTGTCTATCTAAGTTATTTAGTCAATTGTTCACTCATTTTAAATAAGATTTAAAAAGTGAAATTAATTTGAGGCCAAACAAAGTTCGTTAATTATTTCAATTTCAAATTTTTTCAGGAGCGTTTGTGATTGGGACAACCAGCACTGAGGCCAAAGCAGCAAAAGCGAGGGAGGCCGGTGCTGATGAGGTTATTCTTTACTCACAGAAAGATTTTGCAGAGGAAGTCAACAGGATAACTGATGGAAAAGGGGTTAATGTTATTTACGATGGTATTGGAAAAAAAACTTTTGAGAAAGGTATGATGTGGATCACATATCAAAAAGGATATATGATTCATCTTTTTGGCTCAAGTAAAGGCACAATTCTCTGACTTATCTCAAATCAAAATGAGAGCAGTGGAGTTGTCTACCATATATTGTATGATGAGGTGAATTAAGACCGAAACATGGCTCTAACTTATGAGGTGTTGGAGGACAGACTCACAGAATAATGTCACCATTAACAAGGTTGTGCTTGATATTTACATAAAATAAATATATTCCATGTTTCCGTGCCTCTATTCAGTTTTAGGTCACAGAAGATACCATGATGTGGGAAGAACATCAGTGGGAGTCTTGGCTTTGCCTCCTCTGCCACAATTTTTTTTACTTCCTTCATTCTGAAGTCTCTGATTTATTACTGAGCAGACACACACAAGGCAATTAACTTGGAATATATTTCCTAAAGAGGTTTGTCCGATGTGATTCAGCAACAAATCACAAATTAATCAAAAATGACTCTTTTGGTATATAAATAGGAATCCTAACGTAAGGAATGAACTCTCAGCCAATTTCGATTTCCTAGCATTTGCACCTCGCCGTCTAATTCTCGCACATCTAGCATATTTGCATCACTTGAAAGCTTTTTAGTGCAGTTTTAAATAATATGTCGAGATAACAAAACCAGAGAAATCCCAATGGCCAATCAGAATTAAGTGTAACGTCATCATTAACCAATGGGAAGTCATAGTGTAAACAAGCGAAGTGCCAAAAGTGCGGAAAAACGCGGTTGAGCAAGTCGCGCTTGGTTTTAGTTTTGTATCCGATCGATCGAGTTGTAGACTCAAGTTTTTTTGAACCAATCAGGGACGTTGTGAAGCAAAATAAATGCAGTCTTGGATTATTTTCATTACTCAATAGAGTCAATAGAAAACGGCTCTTATTTTTTGTCACGCTTCTTTATCCCTTCTTTAAAAAGGCTGCGATTAAGCGTTCTTTGACAGGATGAGCCAAAGCTGGCGGGTGTTTCTCCAAAAATGCTTTTTTTACTTATTTTTCAAACCACTCCAAAACAATTTGACATACTTAAGTCATTGCATCTAAGAATCAAAGTGCTCTGTGGGCAAACTCGTGAATTGACAGATGACTTACATGACTTTTTGGATTATGTTTAATGTTATTTGGTTTAGGAAATTTTTTGGTTGATTGTCATATTTAGAGCACGAGCAGTAGTTCATTGTTCGCTAATGTAGCAAAGAAACAAAGTAACGTTGAGATAAGAAGGCACTACAATTGAAATGATCATGCTATTACATTTAACAAGGGTGAATGATGTCATGTGTTTTAAACATTTATTTTTTTTAGAGGGCACGGTAACGAATCCTGCAATCTGTTGGTTCTTTACCCGGTCAGTATTTTCCTATCTCTGTCCACGGGCCACGGTAACGCTTTCGTGAGTCGCCGAGTACATCCCAACTTTCGTTGCCATTTTTCATAAATATATATCGTTTCCCCGGCTGGACAGTATTTTTAAGGAAACACTTCGGTTACTACCTCAAGCCAATAAATAACTTATGAATCCTCTGTTTTCTCTGTCTCAAATCGCTTTGGTCGATAGAAAAATTTTGTTTTCAGAATGAATTTGTATAAGCATAGTGTCAATTACGTTGGTTGACAAGCGGCCTAAAAACCGTCTGCAGTTAATTTTAATCGTTCACAAAAAGTACATAGAAAGTTAAAACGTGAAGTATTTGGTTACAGTTTATGAAAGATCTTGCCGTATTTACAGCCCTAAATCATTCGGGTTCTTTCGGAAAGAATTTCGTCAAGTTGAAAAAAAAAAAATGTTATTTACCGGCTAAGGGTCGGTCCGTATGGTGAAAAACTGTGACCTCGGTCTTGAAATGTTTTTCATCATACGGACCTCCCAGCCGGCAAATAACATATATATATCATTTGTGTTTCTGGTTCAAAAGAAAAGGTTGGAAGTAAATGTAGGTGAAAAGTGAAATTTACGAGTTTTGAGTGACATAACTAAGCCAAGACTGCCACGGTCATTTTGGATTTCCACCTGGGTAAATTTTGGTCACGTGCTAGGCAACGTATAATCAAGAACAAGATAGAATTTCAGGCCTATTTATCCATTTTGTGGTGTATAACTTTGGCATTTTAGTACGTAATATCTATTTAGAATCTTCAATTTTTCTTGAAACTTGAAAGAAAATTGTTCTTTAAAATTCACTGGAAATCGGTAGCCAAAATTATTTGTCTAGGTGTTATTTGATTTTCGTGTTAACCTGTAATTTCGTCAGTCGCCGGCACCTTTTGTTGCTTCACACAGGAAAAACACGCGATACAAAATGTAATGATCGATTTTGTCCCCAATCTCACGCCACAACAGAAAGAGCCTTCGAACACCTGTAAAACTCCGAGCGCTTCGGAGTAAGAGATATTTTTAATGAATCTTCGGATTATTTTCAAGTTCAAGGATTGTAAATTACAATTTTATGGAAAACGAAGGTGGTTCTCTTATTTCATTGTGAATCCTCGCACGCCTGCCAGTCGCTAGCGCCGCTTGTTGAAACTAAAACGAAAAAAAAAACTCTTTTAAGATTATCATTGGCTTCTTTTTCACCTCACCACTATTCTTAGCAACAAAGGTCGCCATTTCGTTTGTTTATTACTCGTCAAAAACTATCAAATGCACTCAAAAGCCTGAAATTGGAAAAAAGTTTACAGGAATCGACCAATCGAGCGGGCGAGCGAGCGAGCAAATGCCATTCCCCACATCATATCTATAACTCGCTCTTGCGCATGCGCGCAATTTACGAGTTAAAATGAATCATTGGTTAACTTTCGGATCATTTAAGTCATGTGGCAAACTTTCTTTCATCAGTGATCTTCAAATTCATGAAAAAGTTAAAACTGCCATTTCGCGTTTCAAGCAGAGACAAATAAAACACGTTCATAAATCACGAAAAAGCCCCTCTTAAATTGAAATAGGAATGTCACTTCATGGCTTTAATAGGTGCCACACATATCTCCAGCCTTCATGTCTTGTTTCTTTACAGACTTTGAATGTTTGGCTATCCAAGGAATCGTGGTATCTTTTGGACTAGTTTCTGGACCCCCGCCTCCAATTGATGTGGAGAAACTCGCTAAAGGTTCCTTCTCTATCTGCCGACCTATGTTGTTTCACTACATTGCAAACGAAGAAGATTTGAAGAAGCGTAGCTCTGAAGTCTTTGCCTGGATCAAGAAAGGCGAAGTAAAGTTTGGCGACTTTACTGTATTACCACTGTCCGAGGGAAAGAAAGCTTACGATTTGTTGGGAAGTGGAAAATCTACAGGAAAAATCTTGATGAAGCCTTGAACTGAAAATATTTAAGCACACTATCCAAAGAAATGTTCATTATTATCACGTTGTCGGGCATTGTGGCGCATTTTGTATTTAATCCTGCTGAAATAAGCCAATGAAAATAAGAGTCAAACAATCGTACGATAAAAGCAGCAAATTAAAATCGAGAAGCCATAGATATGTTCGCGCCCTATTCCCGCAGAGTTGGTGGAAGAATTGAAAGCGATCTTTTCAAAGCCCAAATGATATCTGAAATCGTAGAATTCAACGAAGAATCAATCTTCTGAGCTAGAAGAAGAAGATTTGTAAAAGTGAGAAGCTGATTCCGTCCCCAAAAAAACATACCTTTTAGGGTTCAGATTGCTGTGTGTATTTTTTTTTTTCAGTTTTTATTTTCTCAATGCCCTTCAAAGTGACAATAATAGTAACAGAGTGTATTTTCTTGAGCGGCTCGGGCTAAAATGAGTCTGAGTCGGGCCCAAAACATATTTACGCCCGCGAACATAACCTCTATCGTTTTAGTAGATTAAAGGCTGATACAAACTGTATCAAATGCTAACGTACTTTTAATCAATATATATTAATGCACGGGGTTTTGAGATGTCTCTAAGGACAAGGGGGATATTAAGAGTTTTGAAATTTATGCAAGAGCCACTGAAGGCAACTTTATCAGTCTGGCGATCAGACCAGTGTTTGTTTTGCTCTCTGCTGCATATCTTGTTACGCTTGTTGTATCTTGTACCAATAAACAAGACTCTGCCTCCTAATTACATAATATCTAATACTCATTTCGGTGTGAATATCTTTTAACCTAACATTTACTGCTGGAAGGATTTGCGCGAGTGTACAGCACTTATAAAGGAGGGTTCTCCGGTTTACATTGAACAGCTTTTTCAGTGTTGAAAAAATGCAAATCAAAGGTCGATTACCTGATTTTTTTAGAATACTCTTCATAAACACCCAAAAGGACTTCGTTAAGTTCTTACTGAACTGTTCACGCAAACCCAAAGTTTCCATTTGGAACTCAACCCTGCTCACATACGTTATGTTGAAGTTGAAGTGTAGTGTCGTAAGAGACGGTGAACGCATCAGGCCATTCGCGAAAGTCCAACTAAAAATGTAAATTTAAACGTCTTCCCCCGGCGTTGCCGTTCTGACTGCTTATGGTCTCTAATGACATTAAGCAAGCGTCAAAACGTCGTGATTTTCGAAACAATTTATTGGAAAATATCTCAAACCTCGATGGCTTTAAGTTTACGTCCTTCAATTTTTCAGCAGTGTTTTATCGTCTAATAATATGCACGAGAAAATTACTCAGTTCTTATTGGTTAAGATAAATGCAGTTTTCAGGTAATTCAATGCAGAAGAGGGTTATTTCATGTACACTATTAATACATAATCACAAGATTTTTCCCGTTTAGTTTGGAATAAATAAGCACTTGTTAATTTTGTTAGACTTTGAAAAAATTTACTCGTGCTTATTTATTCCAAATTGCACTCGAAATCATGTGATTACCTATGCAAATTATACAGCAAATCTCTTCTTGACAATTTATATAGCGTGAAAATCCAAAAGTTGTAAGGTGCTTTACAGGATTAAAAGTAGGAATAAAACAAACAAGAATGCATCTACCGTATTTCCTCGAATAAGCGCCCTCTGTAATGAGCGCCCTCCTTTGACAAATGCTTCACTCTCCTCTCAATCTCCTAAATAGTAGGGATAAAAGGAAGAACTGTTTCTATTGCACTTTATTTATATTTATATCTCTTTAAGCTTCAACTACAGCGGGATCATTGCAGGAGGCCGCTCACTCCGCCCGCACCACCACCGGGAATATCCGATGACATAATGCAAGACTTGAAACTCATCGCAGACAGAAATGTTAAATCCAGTCCAACCACTGGCTTTTTGCTTCTCTTTCGCATGGAGTCGTACCAAGATACTGAATGAGTCAGAAAAAAAATGGTCGTAACAACCTAAACTTTTAATTCAGCGCGATCCTTTGTTTAATGTCAATCAAACACCTCTCCCTCCCCTCCAACACAATAAATCTCTTTTTGTACGAACGAACGTGTAATTTGTAGCAAAAGATAATACCGAGATTTTTTCTTGTATGCCCTTCAGTGCTCTGGAAGTTTGAAAGTTAAAGGTGAAGAAATAAGTGATGGCCTTTTGCGCAGCTATTACACTGTTTTCAGGTTCCCACGCGGGGTAAATCGATTGCAAGCTCGTTACTTTAATAAAGATGGACTTTGAGCAAGGAATTTCATTTTCTTAAAGAGAAGTGGGCGTGGAGGAAATGAAAAAGGCACAACGGGAAACCGTAAAAGTGATTGGTTTAGATTTCAGAGACGGCCTTTCGCTTCTACTCCTGATGCAACAGCTGATCATCGTACAGGTGACTGCACTTGAGCCGGGATCACTACAAAACAAAGAAAAACAGCAATGTTTTAGAAATATATATAATAACGGCGTAATTCCTTTCAGTATGTAGTATACATACCGTAAGATTTAGAGAAGCTAACTAACGATGAAATTTCTTTCAGTATGTATAAAGTATAGACATACCTAGCCTAGCTTGAAAGCCATGAAAGCCTTTGATGCCTTGTATGCCAAGTATACCAATGTCTTGGTAGAAAAACGTACACTTGTTGTAAAAAAGCAAAATCTGAAATCTGAAACCAAACTGCATATATATGGGGTGTAACAACCGTCAAAAATAAATGTTTATGATATCCACAATTTCAGTTATGAAATATGAGAGATATGCAATCGTGCTATTTGGTCCTTGTGTTATGACATCATGCTATTACATTTGACTATTTTGCTTTTGTAATGTGCTGATTTATCACTGTACCTTGGCGTTTGGCTATTATATTTTACTATTTTGCCATTTCATTCTTGTATTCTTCAATTTCGACATTGGGTCACGCAGTTTTGCTGTTGTGATTTTGTCATTTTCATAGCGTGCGTTTCATTGTGGTGTTTTGACATGGTAACATGCAGTTCGTCATGACTCTCAGAAACGAGTTTTGGACAAGATAATTTATTTACCGCCAAAATTATAATTATGTTAACATATTCCCTCCCTGTCGCCTTGTCTTTGTTGGAAACATGGCGGCTTTTCGTGAAAGAGCGATGAATTTATTAGAAAAGGCGACCCGTCTTATTAGGGAACACACATCTAAGGCCTAGTTTATACGTCACGCTACAGTCGAATTTAATTCAGACGAATTTAATTCAAGGTCCCACAAGCAATTAAATTCCACGATAGCGCGACGTCTAAAACGAATTAAATTCGTCTGGTAAATTAAATTCGTCCTAGACGTTTTATCCGTCTTGGTAAGACGGATAAAATATCGATAAAGCGTCTTCAGTTTTAACGCCGCGCTAACTTCGCGTCGAGTGAAATGCATACATTTTCTTAATGTATTTCAATTTATTTTGGTGAGCCCGCAGCGACCCGTGGCGAGCTTTTCAAGTATTCCGCATGCGCAGAAATTCCTCTTGGGCACTTGGGCGCGAGTTTACATTGTAGTTCATAGCCATGGCGCTTTGGAGGAAAAGTTTGTCATTTTCTTGCAGTAATTGTGAGAGACAAACGAACTATACTTGTATAACGTGTGGTAAAAGTGTATGTGTTCGATCGGAATGTTCGATTCCTGAAGTTAATGAAGAAGCTATCGGCTGGCAACCAAATAAACGTGTTGGGTATTGTCTCAAGTGTGCTCTTTGTACAGAAAAGCTTGTCAAAGATTGTCAGAGCGAAGTAGATGACAAAGACCATGGTCAGAGGGATCTTACAACATGTATTCGCGAAGAAGAAGAAGAAGAGTCAGATTTCATCGAGGAAGGTGAAATGGTGAGTTCTGAATGTAGGAAAAGGAAGAAAAGAATTGGGCGGAGAGCGACTTGGAAAGAAGATCACATCACTGATATGGTAAATATCATTGTTAATGATGACCAGCTGGTCAAGAAACTG
Organism: Pocillopora damicornis; assembly: GCF_964200805.1. Classification (NCBI taxonomy): domain Eukaryota; kingdom Metazoa; phylum Cnidaria; class Anthozoa; order Scleractinia; family Pocilloporidae; genus Pocillopora; species Pocillopora damicornis. The sequence goes on along the minus strand of NC_142673.1, from coordinate 15,270,697 downwards.
ATATTTTGCAATACTAAGAAAGCAAGCAATACTGAAGCTTATGAGATGGTGCGGAAACGGCTGAACGTCGAATACAATAAGACCACCGGGAGTGATTTTCCTTTCCAAGTGCAACAAACGAGAAATAAATTTAAGTCATGCATTAGTACGTGTAGGCAGATCTGCATGACAATGAAAACTGCTTCAGGTATGAAAGGTTTGTTGAAGAACGGGGATATGGTAAATGGTTTGACCTTCTTTGTGTACTTGTTAAAACTAGAGACTCATGTCAACGAGAAAATGCATGTGAACCCTCTGTACATATTGGAAATGTAGACAAGCAAGATACCAGCAAGAATGATCAAGAAGTTGATGGTGATGATGATGACTGTGCAAGCACTTCATCCAGCCTTATGGATAGCAGTGGAGAAGTCCCATCCAAGGGTAAACGTTTTTTGGCAAAGAAACCTGCCTCTAAAAGAGCTAAAACTGAGCAGATGGCAAAAGCTGTTGAACTACTTCAAAGTACTATTGAGAATGATCCCACCAAAGAACTTTTGCAAATTTTAAGGGAAGATATGAAGCAGTCTAGAGAACAGGAAATGAGGTACTTCCAGTTGATGTGTGGCCTACTAACACCCAACAGCAACCCAAACATGCAACCCCATGGTAATTTCCATCCTTATAGCAATTCTTATTCTGATGATTTTCATCATCAAAGCCATAATTTTGCACAACAATCTGTGTCCAATCCCAGAGCTAGCAGCAGTCACCCAAGTACCCATCCTTTGGGTACACATCATTGATGTCATCTGCTCCAAAAAATGATGAGCAGTCTCTCCTACATCACATTCAGTCAACTATGACTTCTCAAGGACAATCTGGTGTTTCACAGTTGTACCAATTTTGAAAGGGTCTTGGCATGCACTCTAATATTTTAAAGTTATTTTGGAACTACTTTGAAAAGAGCCTTCTACACTATGCTCTTGAAGTGCCTTTAACTCAAATAATCTTTCTCCACCAGCAGAAATCTTAATATTGCGCTGATATGATGGTTCAAGAAGTGTAGCATTTTGTTTAAATATTGGTTTTTTAAAAGAATTTGTAAATTAAGTCTGTTTTTATCTCAAACACAACCAAGCTGTGGGGGGCATGGATCTATTCCTTGTTCATGACATCACAAACTGCTTTGTAGTGCAAAAATTCTTTGAAAGCAGTCTGTGATGTCAAACAGGAATAGAGCCATGCTTCTTGTGGTCCAAGTTGGTCGTTGTTGTTATCCATAAAAATCCAGGTCTTAAGCAAATTAAGACAAAACAGTGGAATTTTGCTCAGAAAAATACAAATATATATTTGAGAGAAAAATACAAATATTTATTTGAGGGAAAAATTGGGGGAAACAGTTGGTGGGGAGAACATATTTTAAAGCAAATATCAACGAAGTGGTGATCATGTCCGACCAGTAAGTTTTGTACCGTTAACTGTCATAATTGATTGAATGAGCTGATAGCCAACTTATAAGGTGTACCTGGCAATGTTCCTGAAGTGGATGCAAATTATGTACAGGTGCAGGCCAAACTATCTATTTTTGGCAGCAGAGGTATTAATAATATTACCTGAGTTCCCATGTAGTTTCTTTGCACTGAGATACCACCATAGGTAGTTTGCTATGTTTTGGTTGTCAAGATACGATCCTCAATAATTCTCTGTTTAATGTTTACTTTGTGGTTATGAGTAGTCAAAACAAAAACTTGTGCAATGGAAAACAAGTACTGCTGTCTCCTCAAGGCTATACCCTGGTGACAGTGTAGATACCCTTTCAAAGTTGTTCCCTCAAAAACATGAAAGGAACAGGACAATGTGTATTACTGAAATGTACATTATGGTTTACAAATCATTCAAATGTTGTGTTTCACTTTGAATCTTTTCGTTATTTTTTATATCCCTTTGTTAATTTGTTTGAAATTATATTACATAAGTTGGAAAACAAAGGAAAATTGTATGGTGAAAGAATCAATACATTTCTTTAACGAAGGAAATAACAACTGAATTACAGTATTGCAATTCTCATCATAACAGTGTTTATCTCATGGTACTGTATGTAATGTCTGAAAAATATACAGTGATGCAACGTAATGTCATATATTAATAGTATTCCTTGATCCAATGACTATCATTGCTTGCTTGAACATGAACTCGAGACCTGTGCATTTCTAACTTGCATTTAAAATGGGTCGCTTAAAGCATTGATGAGAAGTAATGCAACAAACGTATTAGAAATGTCATGACATTCAGTACCTTTGGTCCAATTTGATTCTTTTTTCTGTTATGTGTACTGAAAAGAAATGTAATAGTGAAGTAAGCGAGTTTTTCATATAATGCCGATTTGCAGGGCTTGTACATGTAATGCCTAAGTTGAAATTGAGACAGTTCCACAAAATATTCATTTCTACCCCCGTGGATTAAGAGCGTAGAACTCGCGTTCCGGCGTGAAGGCAAGTAGCAAGTTCTTGAAGTACGCGCTAAAGTTTAAGACGGTTGCCGGAGTTAGCGGGAGTTTGAGGTCTGACAAAAAACTTCACAGGGGCGTTGAATATTTTATGGAACAACACACTGTTGCTTTTATGAAGTTTACCTGAAATGTGAGGTTACAATCTATGGAGAACTTTAAAAAAAACATGGATGAAAAAAAAATTGTTTTAATCACGTCTACATTTCCAGTTCGTTTGCTTCTTTTTCCTGCCACATTTTCCTGGTCAGAGCCTCCCTTATTGCTCCAGCTTTGCGAGATGAATCCTTTCTCTTAGGGCAGTTGCGCATCTGTAACAGATCTCGTATTTCTTCTCTGGACCTTTTCTTTTGTGTGAAAGGATCAATTGACAAATCCAGTTGGGCAGGAAGGCTGTCCTTTGTGGTAATGCAGATGTTGTGAAGTACAATACACGCGAGCGCGGCCAGTTTCACCGAATCTGGTCTACATTCTAGCTTTCGATACAAAACTCTCCATCTGCTCTTCAGTTGTCCATAGGCTCGCTCAGTTACCATTCTTGCGCGGCTTAGACGATAGTTAAAATAGCCCTCTTCAGGTGTAAGGTTAGCATTACCATATGGTTTCATTACCCACACTCTGAATGGGAAAGCAGAATCGCCCAAAATCATCGGGTAAACCTCGGTACCTTCAATGACTTGAGAAATTGATGGTATGATGTTGTTTTCAGTAATGTTGTGCCACAAATCAGTGGACTGGAAAACGATGGAATCGTGTGAATTTCCTGGAAAATCAACACTTGCCTAGATGAAACGATCCTGTGCATCTACAATGGCCATCAATACTATTGAATAAAAGTTCTTAAAGTTATGATACTCTTTACAGGCTTTCAGACCGCCAGGAGGGCATTGAATGGGGATGTGGCACCCATCTACAGCACCCCAGTAGCAGGGGAATTGCCAGAACGCTGTCCTATCCACCATTTTCTCCATAATATTCTGTTTGGTGATTGGAAAATGCGCTTGCACCGAAGGTTTCCACAGGTTTCTTATGATCGCTTCACATACTTCCTCTATGATTTTGTGAACGGTCGTCACACCAAGGCCAAACAGTTCCGCAATGGTGTATAGGTAGTCACCTCTACCTAATCTGTAAAAGACATATAGCTAGCCTACATTCGGCAGAAACGGGCTGCTCTGTGACAAAATCTTTCTCAATATCAGGTCGAAGAGATTGCGCAGGCGCCGAGTATGGCGGCCACGAGGATATTGGCTCCTCTTCTATTAGCTATTTTAATCAATTTTAAGCTTCAATTTTATTACAATATATACTTGGATGAAGACTTTGACTCTCTCAAGCCTATTTGGAGAGGAAAAAGTTCGGTTGGTTGCGATGTCTTTGGAATTTCCTTCTCAGCTCGTAAGTGCTACTCAACAAGGGCGCACCGCCATGATAGACTTCGAAGGCCTATCATGAAATGGGTTAAACATGGTTATATACTGCTTGCGGCGACGGATTGCTCCCTGTTAACGATAGACATTACAGTTTTTATGGATGTGGAGACGAACCCTGGTCCTATTTCTTCAGAGAAGAGCTATGATCTACGAAAGCAAACCTGGTCTGACGAAAGTAAGATTCCATGTTATGGAAGAAACTATTTACTCGGTTTGAGAAAGAAATCTGGTAAACCTTCGAGCCCTGTCTTAGAGACGCTTAAGAAACTACAGCTGCTCAGGTTTCGTGGTAATCGGGGAGGTTTGAGAAAAAATGTTCAGCATGTGAAGGAGAGAACTATTCAGAATATTTCTGTCGTCATTGGACGAAGGGCGGAAAGTGGTTTTGCTATTCCCCGGCTGCGGGTTGAAAAACGACGAAACCCTAGCAATCTCGTCAGTGTACCAAAACAAGTGGTGTCCCGCGAACACACCTCTGTTAGTTCTGGTCAGCTTGCTGTCCCTAAACTTTTGTTTATTAATATCTGTAGTTTGGGGAAAACAACTAGTCGGGTGCGAGCGGTTGTGGCTTTGGAAGCCGACTTAAGAAATAATGACATCGATGCTTGTGTTGTGTCGGAAACTCATTTAAAAATTGAGGTACCCGATACGGTGGTTAATATCTCGGGTTATAATATCTTCAGAAGGGATAGGAATTGGTCTGGATGCGATCTAAGGAATGGGGGAGGTGTTGCTATCTATACAAGGAGTAATCTTTCAGTTATTGATGTTTATCGTTCTAATTTATACGAGTTTATTTGCCTGACTGTGTTGCTGCCAAGTGGGAATTACATTCTTTTATCTGGTCTTTATCACCCCCCGAAAACATCATACCAGCAATGCGATTTAATGGATTATCTTCTTAATTTCTTTGACACAATGCTGGATAATCACCCAAACGCTACTATTGTTTGCGGTGGCGATCTGAATCACCTTGATCTCACGAGACTTAAACGCATTACTGGTTGGACCGCTTTAGTGGATTTTCCAACACGAGGGGATTCATTTTTGGATAATTGTCTTACAAATAGGCCAGAGCTCTTCGGAAAAGCTTTATCTATAAAGATGCTGATTAAGACGGATCACATTGGATTTATAGTTCCAGCGGGCAAGAAACTCAAGCCTATTCGTAAGAAAGTGCAATTTAGGGATTGTCGTGAGCATAGGAAGCAAGCTCTTTACCTTGCCCTCGCATCAGAATGCTGGGATGATGTTTTGGAGGCGGATAGTATCGAAACAGCTGTGAACATCTTAGAATTGAAGATCCTGTCAAATATTAACTGGTGCATGTCTTTACGAACGGTTTCCCTTTCGTCCCGTGATCCAAGTTGGATGACACCGCTAGTTAAATACATGCTACGTAGCAAGTCTCGCATCTCTGTTTTACGCACTAATAAGCATAGAGAGCTTAATAGAAATGTGTTGAAGGTTATTGGCGAAAACAGAAGGATGCTTCTGGAGGGCAAAATGGGGAGCAGAGAATGGTGGAAAAACGTAGACTTGATATCTCAACGCCGGCGGTCCACAAACGTTTCGCTGGATAGAGAGACCGCTCAAGATTTGAACGAGTATTTCGGTGACCTGTGTACGGATGGCGATTACGTTGAGCCCGCGTTACTTGAAATTGGTCCTGAGGTGAAAGTCCCGGAAATTAGTGAACGATATGTATGGAACTCACTGAGTACTCTAAAGAAGACTGCAACTGGTCCTGACCAAATTCCGTATTGGGTGTGGAAAGACCATGCGGAGATCTTCACTCCAATCATTACTAAGCTATGGAATTTGTCTCTCGCTACGCACCAATGGCCTAGATCGTGGAAAAGGGCAAGTATAAACCCACTGCCAAAAGTTGATGTTCCAGTGGCAAGAGGGGACTTCCGGGGGATCAACGTAACCCCTGTAATAGCAAGAGCCCTGGAAAAGGCAGTCTATAAGATTCACGCCCAAAGGCCGGTAGAAGAACAGCTGTTGAATAGTCAATTCGCGTATAGAGAAGGAGGGAGCTGCACAGATGCTTTGCTACTTATACAGAATAAGATCTGCAAGTTTCTTGATGATCCCAAGTGCAAGACAGTGCGGATGTTCGCGATGGATTTCAGTAAGGCCTTTGACTCTGTGAGCCATCAACTCCTTGCTGAGAAACTTAAGAGTCTACCACTTAACCCGTATATCATAAACTGGTGGTTAGGTTTTTTGCGAGATAGAAAACAAAGAGTTATTTTCGGGAATCATGTCTGTAATTGGAAAACAGTTAACAAGGGCACAACCCAGGGTAGTGTTTCAGGACCTTATTTGTTCAATATATTTCTTAACGATCTGGAAATTAAATTAGGAAACGAGACACTTGGTTTCAAATACGCTGATGACTGTACGATTATTGCTCCGGTATATTATTATAAAGATCACTCTGTAGACTTAATAAATCAGTTTTTACAGTGGGCAAGCCAAAATAGAATGAATTCAAATTCTACTAAATGTAAAGAGCTTGTTATGTATAAAAAAGGTCACACTGCTGAGGCCTACAAAAGTATTTTTGGCATACCTCAGACTAGTACAATAACCATTCTTGGTCTCACGTTTCAGCCGAACTGCAAATTCAGTACTCACCTAAAAGAAAAGTTAGGTAAAGCTAATAAATGTTTATACGTTATCAGATGCCTCCGCAAAGAAGGATGTAGCCAAGCAGAAGTAGATGTTTTATTTAATTCCATTGTCCTACCTAATATTACTTATGCTCTATCTGTGCATGGGGCCTCTGAGTCAGAGCTAACTATAGCCCAGCAGTTTTTAGATCGTTGTTTTAAACGTAGTTACATATCTAAGAAATTAGTGATAGGTGACTTACTTAAAACGCAAGATCACAAAATTTGTCGCAAGGTTTCAACTATCCTGAGCCATCCTCTTAGAGCCTACTTCCCTGAGACCAAGATCACGAGGTATAATTTGAGAAATAAATCCCTTGTCATGCCCGCCATTCGCACAAACCGTTTTAAGAATACATTTTTTAATAGAATTGTTTTTAAGTACAATGTAGCTTTGTAAAAGTGTACTTCCTGTATTAGACTTTTGTATTTGTTTCCACGTATATACTTATCTTATTTAGATACACCTAAGCTTATTTACATCCTTTTCTTTTTAATGTAACATAAGATATGTAATTTTATCTTTTGAACAATAAAGACACACTGAAAGACACACTGAAGACTCTTCAAAATTAGGTTAAACGTATTCCTTGATACACGAAAGGTTTTCTTTAATCTTCCTTCATCATAGGACGCCCAGACCAATTCCCACCAACCTGTGTTTTTATGACTGCGACGACAACTGTGAGGTCTTCGAGCGCTAATTTCATCTTCACTTGACTGTAACAGGAGACACGTCAGCAAACAAAGTCGTACGATAAACCTTTTCCTCATTAACACCAATGTAACCATATTACGCCGTAGTTGACGTCGCCGTTGTCTTTCCCTGGAAAATTTTCTCGAGCAAAATTGTTTTCAGAGCTTTAGCCCGCGCCATGTTTGTTTCAAAATGACACCTCTGACCAGAGACACTGCATTTGGGAGGAGAATTAAATTCGACCGTATTGATTTCGACGCATAAAACCACGCCACGATTTATGTCGACGGAACGACGAATTTAATGGAATTAAATTCGACTGTAGCGCGAGGCCTTAGATGTCATGGTACTAGAAGCTTAATATCATTTTCCATTGGCAAGAAAAGTATGCCTTTGAAATGAATCAGCCCTTTTCACCCAGCCTCACATGACCTATCTCATGCCAAAATCATGGAATACCACCTTAAAAGTACCAGAGATAGAGAGCTCACAGAACAAAAAGTAGGTCTGCCCATTGTTAGGTTACCGGTTTACACTCTCAACAGTGCAATTTCATGGTGATTTGAAAAATGTGTACCCGTTATTGGACTGCAATCATAAGAACCCTTTTAATTTTACACACATTCACCTATAAAATCTTGGTCTTTTGTGTCGGTCACCTCAAAAATAGCCTTCTAGCCACTAACTTTCTCATGCTCTCTTTGTAACCTATTCTTTTTGCACTAAGCAGATCACATAATTACAAGCTTTAAATGGTCTATTTCATGGGGATAACTTGGTCTAAGTGCATCACATTTTCCTTATGTATTTCAGAGAATCTTAAAAGGTTAAAGGTTCTTTTTCCGAGCATGGAGGGCAGTAAATTGTTTGCTGCCCTTGAAACTTTCTCTGGAGATGTAAATGAAGTAGCAGACTTCCTCCTACAAGAAAGAGGTTGGTATGGTCTACTCTTACTAATTCTGTCTGCTTGTAGCAGTGCATACCAGTAAATCACAACATAATCATAATAGTAACTATATGCGTTGTTATTATTATTATTAATTAATATTATTATTTGTTTCGTCAATATAATGAATTATTAACTTGATTTTCCTGATTGATTTTGATTGACACTACCTTATGTAATTAAGCCACGTGAATAGTTCAGTTTTCAGTTCAGATACTTAAGATTCGAAGATACGTACAGGTTCTGCTAACCTGTCTTGCTGACCCGTGTTCTGTTATACCCTGACCTGTTTCATCTGTTGCTGACCTGTACGTAGCTATACGCCGTGAAACAATCCTGCTAGACATCGTCATAGAAGTAAGTTCTCAGTGCTGTAATTCTATCTAATAGTTTTACTCGTGTGTTTATGAATCGATGGATCCTGTTTAATTTCTCAAATGTATCTCGTTCTTTTCTTTAGATCGAATAATAATATATTGGAATAGATTATACGATTTGCGTAGCCTAGTTGGATTGCCTGTTTGGTTTTGTTGGACCATTATTATTATCATCATTATGTGATCTACTTGTATAATATAATGACAAGAGGAATTAGTGAAAAGATGTTAAATATTGGTAGTGATTGCTAATAGTAATAGTCATAATAATTAGTAGAGAAACATTTTCGTGGATTATAGTTCAAGAGATATTGAGACATTATGATTTTTTCTTTTCTTTCTAACAGATGTTAAGGTACAAATTTAGTTCTTTTTAAGTGAAGCACTGTACATAGGTCTTTTTTATGAGTATTGAATAAATTATTGTTATATATATATATATATAAATAATAATGATAATATCACTATCAATAATAATAATAATAATATAATGACAATACAATAATTAATATCTATATTTATTATTTTCAGGGGCCAGTGGTGATAGTGCAAGCAGGACCTCTGCTGGGATCTCTGGAGAGACTGCGTTAGGTATGTGTTGCAACTATGGTGATATTTTATTGAAATGTTCTTTATGGCAGTTGAGGAACATCTATTAAAAATGTCTCAATATCAGTTCAGAAGAACAGTGCAGGGGATATAATTTTGCATACTGAAAAAGTAATTGCTATATGAAATTCACATCAGTTTTACAGGTGTTTACTGAAATAAGACAAAGGCAAGTGGTATGATTGTCACTATAATAGGTACTGACCTGCTTCTGTTGCATTTCAATACAACCATTCACTCAACATGAATTTGAAACTTGTTCAACTGATTTTCTGCTGATTCTTTCCCTTTAACTTACCATTTTCAGTTATCCCCTCCACCAATAGTGCTGATATAGATGACAAAGCTCTTGTGGAAAGTCCATTTCTCCCAAAGACTGTACATGTGCCAGATGGTATGACAGTTTTATTTACACCAATCTTGTTACACTAATTTTGGGGTTTATTTTTCTGTCCTTATATATGTTTTGTGGTACTTACCTTAATATTCAGAACTGTCCACTTGCATGTGGTGAGAGTTATTTTAACAAAACTGACATCAGATTAAGAGAATATAGTGTCTGGCATTTTTTGATAGGGGGGTCGGTGTAGCAAAACTGGGTCTTTACCACTCTTTTATAAATTTTCTTATCTGCTGCTGGTGTCCAGGTTATTTTATATTCCTATAGTGCTATGAAATATTTTCTTATAACACATTTGCTCATGAACCACATGTACTTCCCAAGTGAATCCATGTCTCTTGTTCTGCTTGTAATGTCACCAGGTTTAATGCCAACAAAAGACTCTGACATTTAACTTGTGCAGAGGGAATAGATCTCTCAGACTATACCTAAATGTGCACAATTTAGGCAAATAAGAGAAAAGTTTTTGCAAATATTGCATTGAAAATACAGTTCCAATGCTACTTTGACAAAGGTATACTGCAGATACATGCAATACAATTTAATTTTTATTAAAATTGTTTTCCTTCAGGCCTGTCAGCTATCGAATTTTAAAGATCTTTAAGGAAGATGTGATTACTGACGGTCCATCCATGCCCATTACTTTTAACCACTCGAAGAATCCTTTTCGAGAGCTTTGCAGGATTTAGAAGAACAGTGCCAACAAACTTGTTAGACCACCAGTGGTCTATTTTGTCTCAGAAAGTGGTAAAGAGGATTTATTGGAAGAAGAGGCAGCTGATATTGGGGGACCATTAAGGGAGTTCTTCACCATTGTTTTAGAATCACTTTCAAAATAAACAGCTCCTCAACTATTTGAAGGTGATGATGACCACAAACTCCCCGTCCATAGTCAGAAGCTGGTACTTTGTGGATATTTCAAAATGATGGGAAAAATTGTGGCTCATGCCATTATTCATGATGAAGTGTGGTTTGCTGGTCTGGCAAGGGCAGTCAAAGTGTATTTGTCCACTGGCTGCACTGAAACTGCCGCTCAAGTGGTGTGTACAGAAGATGTTCCTGATTTGAATGTCCGGAAAGTGCTGCAACGCATGTCCCAAGTTGATGAAGATGAAGTTGCCTTCTTGAATAGTGAAGATATAGTCTCTAATCTTCTGGATGAAAGTGGAGTTAGTGCCTCTTTTGTTACCATTAATAATGCAGCCCAAGTTGCATATGAGATTATGGTACACCAAGTTATCCACAAGAGGTAAAGGGAATTAGACGAGATCAGGAAAGGACTCAATGTTTTGCATATTGGAACTTTGCTAATGGATCATCCTAAAGTTACTTCCCTGGTTTTCCCAACGGTGGATGAAGTTACAGTCCATCTTCATGTCTTGTTAGCAAGGGTGAAAAAAGACCCTACATCTTGCCAAAGTGGAAAGAGTGACACAGCATTTGGATATTTTCATGAATATCTTCAAAACGTTTGTAAGAGAAAGGAAGGTAGGTAGCTTAATAGTTGGGATATTCATTTTTGGTACTCTTTCCTTTATGGGTTGTAATACTGTTGTTATGTTTAACTCATTAAACCCTTATATTACCCCAATGAAAATAGTTTGTTTAACAATCAAAACTCTTTTTGTTGATCATTTCCTTTGTTAGATTATGTCATAGAGTAGTGATTTGTATATACGAGAAATAAGATGCTGAGTGCTAGGGTCAAGATCAAATTCAAGGAAAGAAATTCAAACATTAAATTCAAGTTATTTATGCTGCAATTTTTAGGGACTGAAATCAAATCTATATTGGCCTTTATCACTGGAACACCCCTCATGCCCAAAGAAGTAATTGTTGGATTTTTGCCAGATGATAAAGGTCATTCATTGCCTGATCCCGACACCTGTGCTTGTTCATTGAAGATACCAACATGCTTTTCCACATATGGCCAATTTGAGGCAGCATTTGATGCAACAGTCCGTATTCAAGGGAAAGGATATGGACGAGCTTAAAGGGTGTACCAGTAGTCATTTAATAAAGAATATGTGCTTAGCATTTTACCGTAATAACCTGCGGTGATTTGCAAGTTCCTTCTAGTTGTGTTATGGTTACTGTTTTTATGGGTTACCCTACCACATGGTTAATGTACTTAATTGGGACCGCTCAGCAAAAAAGTCAGAAAAAACTGTCTTCCAATCCCATAGCATTGATTAAATGTTTTTTTGAGTCTGAAGTATCATTCCAACTGTCATAAACTGTTTATATCTGTTAAAGCAAAAGTGCTACCAAGCAGCTTTGATTTTGCCGAAGGGGGCATGTTCTATTTTGGTGCATCTGAGTGCAGGAATCATTAGTGCTAATATAAAGTAAATGGAACTTGATAAAATCATTGTGCCTTTGCTACTTAGTGGTGGGTTCTACAGCCATTGTTAAACACCTGTGAAGGTCATCATGCACTCTTAAATGCACTTGCTACAACACCAACTCATGTTAACATTTTTAAAGCTTAAAAGAATTACTAATAACTTTTTCTTGTAACTGTTCAATTCAGTATTGACTGTAATTACAGTATTTGTTCATTCTACTTGGGAAAAAATGTTGCAATGTTTTGATATTTGGAGGTGGGAGGCGCATCCATGGCGGCCACACGGAGCTTTAGCTCCGTCACTTTATTGACTTTCTATGCTTTTACATTCCTATTTCTAACGCGAGGACCTATTCAAAATGGGTCTAAATGTTTGCTACGTAGGCCATTGGGGTTATTTTTGACGGGGCCTGTATTTTCTGGTGATGCTGGTTTGATGTTTGTCGTGAAGCTCGGCGGCAAATTTCGACTCGATTTGAGATCCGAGAGTTATTTCAAATCCAGTCTTCCAGTTACAAAGTGGACCAAACATAGATCTACTTCGCTTCACATTCCTGGCCACAACCCTCCGTTGGACAAAACGGTGTTTTCGGACGTTTCGCAGAACCCAGGTCCGCAGGTTCTACATTTTGAACACACCACAAGAACTTATGCGTATTTGCATATTGTTTCTTCAAGACCTACGATTTCCTATTCAAGGAATGATCTATTCAAGATTCGACGCGTTTCTCACTGTTTGCCTTCGGAACGGATTTTTGCCGATTTGAGGCGAGCTGGCCTGCTCCATTTAAGAGGATGTAGGGCTGGACGAAGGGATTTTATTCATGGAATCAAAGTGATTGCATCGAATCGATCTGAAGTTGATGGGCCTCGTCACGCTCCGGAGCACGCGGAGGGAGTGAACAAAAACAACCTTATTTCCATCCCCCGTGCTCCCCAACTGTTGAATCACCAGCAACGCCAACAACCTCTGAAATTTGTCCTTTTGAATGTTCGCTCAATCCGTATGAAGACTCTGTTATTGAGGGATTACATTGTAGAACATGATATCGATTTATTCGCCATCACTGAGACGTGGCTCACTGATGATTCTTTGGATGAATTCTACTGTCGTGACATTTGTCCTGAAGGGTATAACATTGAGCAGTTACCAAGGAATTATGCTCACGGTGGTGGAGTTGCTCTAGTTTACAGGAGATGTTTTAAGGTCAGGAGGGATGTACAAACGATCCACAGGAGTTTTGAACTCCTTAATATTCATATTACATCAGTTTACAATCATAATCTTAGGCTTGTCATTATTTACCGAGCTCCACCTAGTCTTGGGAATAGATTCACGGTCAGAATGTTTTTGGAGGAGTTTAGTTCTTTTCTGGAGGGACTTGTTTCGACTACTAATGCCCTGTTAGTCGCTGGCGACTTTAATTTTCATATTGACGAGCCTAATGATTGCGATGCTCGACGATTCTTACAAGTCCTGGAATCGTTCCATTTGATCCAGCACGTCTCTGAAGCGACTCATAAGAATGGTCACATACTCGATTAGTTGGCCGCTGTACTGTGGACAATCCTTTTGTCTCGGATCATCTTGCTGTACACAGTTTGTTGGACCTTGCTAAATTACCACTCGAGCGTAAACGAATCTCATATCGCAAGATTCGTGATATTGATTTTAGCGAGTTTTGTGGTCAGTTGGAGAACACCAGGCTAGTAAGGGATGCTGCTTCTTTTAGTCTCGGCGAACTTGTTTATGAGTATAACACTACATTAAAGTCGTTGTTAGACAGACACGCGCCTCTGAAGACTAAGACCATTACTCTTCGCCCAACCGCCCTATGGTACACTGAGGAAATACGATCTGAAAAGAGAAAACGCAGAGCTCTCGAGCGGCGCTGGCGTTCTTCAAAACGAGAATCGGATTATTCTAGATTTAAGGAACAATGCCTTAGAGTGAACGCTTTGATCAAGAAAACGAAAGTTGACTATTACTCAGGCATTATACGGGAGAGTAGTAATAATCCCCGAACTCTTTTCAATACGGTAAATAAGCTCCTACATAAGCGCGTGCCAGCGGAGTACCCTGGGTGTGCGTCTGATGGTGATCTTGCTAACAAGTTCATTGACTTCTTTAGTGAGAAGATTACAGTTCTGCGAAACTCACTTGACTCCACATCTGATATTGTTGTGGAGTCCGATGGCATTGTCCATCAGTGTGCCTCGTCATGTTTTAAGTCTGTAACATCGTCTGATGTCTCGGAATTACTTAGTAAGATGACCATCAAATCCTGTCCTCTTGATCCCGTCCCTGCTTCTGTTTTGAAGCAGTGCACATCAGGTCTTTTGCCTGTTATGACTCAAATTGTAAATCAGTCTTCATGTCTAGCTGTTTTTCCAGACTGTTTTAAGCTTGCATTGTTGAATCCTCTTCTCAAAAAGCCCACACTTGATGTTGAAGTTTTTTCGAATTTTCGTCCTATCTCAAATTTGACGTTCATGTCTAAGCCCACTGAGAAGAGGGTGTGAATGGGGTTAACCGACTAGCGACAAAGGGCGTAAAAAATTACTGACTACCGACGAAACGGGGAAAAAATTACTGACTAGCGACAAATAAATTCTAACCGACAACCGACATGGTCAGACGTGATAGGGATGTTTGTATTCAGAAAGAACAGCATTTTAATGATTTCTAGCTCAGAAAATCCTTCTTCACCCGACGTAACCACATTAATTCCAAATTTAGCCGAATTATGGAATTTCTTGTCTTCAAATTACTTTAAATCCACGGGATCCTTCTCTTCGGTGAGCAGCGTGGGCTCATTTCTAGAACAGCGGCTCGTAATCGGGCTGACAAGACGCCCTGCTGTCTCATTTCAAGAACAGCGGATCACAATCGAGCCGACGAGACGCCCTGCTGTTGTCTTTTTATTGCTCGTTGTTTGTTCATGCGGTTGGGTCATGACTGGGATTGCTAAAGTCATCGTGAGTTTTTTTCGAAAAGGTGAAGTCGCCATCGAACGTCATCGAAGCAGGGTCCCAGTAGACAAAGAAGCTCATAGAGGAGTTTAGTGGCCGAGAACTGCCAATAGAAAAATCCGCATTTTTGAAAGAAAATTGTTTTCTTTTTTATTTTGATTTACATTTTTTTTTATTTTTCAATTTATTTTTTTATTTTTAAAATAGAGTGAAAGTAAAATCAATTGAAATAAAAATAAAATAAAATAAAACCAAAGTAAAATAAAATAAAACCAAAGTAAAATAAAATGAAATTATTCGACCCAGCCGAGAGCTGCCACTACCAGCATGCATTGCGTGCGTTACTGTCACACGCTCGAGTTCATCATGGCCGATGCATGGAAGAGGCTCAATGAAAAAGTTAAAGCAAAGCGTACCAAAAAAAACCAGCCCAAGGACCATCGAAGGAAAGATGAACTGACAGTTCAACGTTTGTCAGCAGAAGTTTCTGGAAAGGCCCAAAAGTATACAAGGATTGGGCCAAGAGAGTTTGTTCCCTTCGACGAAACGGAGGAATTGACCATTGGTAATATCAAGAGCGCTTGTGAGAGGCATTTTCTACAAAAAATCGGAAAGAATCTCGTATGTGATATCTTAGCAGGAGAACAGGGCCCATCGTGCAAGACTCTTGCCCAAATACCGGACTTAAAGGTTGTATACGTCCGCTTCATTCCAGATCCAGCTGATGAAGGCGATGTCAACAGCACCCAGAATTCCACGAGAAAGAGGAAGGACGCAACTGGAGAGTCCTCGACTTATACCGAATTTAATCCTCCGCCGTCAAAATCAAGGTCAAGCCCCAGTAAACTTATGCATTCGAGACAGAAATTACCCACACAAGCAGCGGGCACAAAAAGTACGTATTACCCTCGAAGTTTATCAATTTCTGACATGATCAAACTTGGCAAAATCAACACAAATACCGCCACTACTATTGTGAGAATTTTCAGATTCGATATGGAAGTTTTGTTGTGGTCCAAAGTTCCAACCACTGTCGAGTTCTACGAGGATAAAGAGGCAATCGGAACTGGCGGATTCCGTAAAGCATTCAAAGCAACATCCAAACATCCAGAATTTGTTGCGACAACGTGGGTGATAAAGCACTATCTACCAAGTGCTTTAAAGTGCATCTCGGATACCGGTCAAACTATCGAGCAACACAACCGCAAGGTTGTTCAGATGCATCTCCTAGCTAGGAATTTTGCTTCGCAACTTGAGGCAGAAATCAAGGAGGAAAGCGAGGTTTTGGAACTGCATTTAGATATAGAAAGATCTTTCATGGAGAAACAGACGAGGGGGAGTATGTTACAGTCAAAGAATTTATCCCTGGCCAGTTTAAGAAGTACGTAAACAACACTGGCCAAACCTGTGTCGATCCTACAGATGACATGGCCCAGAAGGCAGAGTGTTTGACACACTTCACGTATGAGAGATCAAAGAAAAAACTTATGCTAGTTGACATCCAGGGAAGTGGATATGACTTATGTGACCCAGAAATTGCTTCTACAGATTTACTGGACGAGGGTGACAAGCAATACCTGTATTGTACTGGAAATCGTTACAAAGTAGCAATTTCAACATTTGTGAAAGAGCACACTTGTAGTTTGTTCTGTAACTTGCTTGGCCTACCAGCAATAGAAAATTAAGGGGCAACTCAAGCTGCTATAAAATTGTGAACATTGAGACATTGTTGACAAAACTTGATACACTGTTTACAAAATAGCTAGTTCACATAAAATCCCATGGTTACATATGATAATTTACGGGGCAGTCATAATTTGTTTCCAGGGGTGGGCTGCAGGATTGTGATATTAACCAACCTTGTTGTTGCTGAATTCACCCTCAAGCAGATATGTTTTCATGTACCCCAATTTAGGACACCAAAAAACCTGCTCTTGTTAATGTTTCTCCTCAACCCACCATGTGAGGATTGATGGTTAAAATTTGTATTATTTGTATTAGTAGGGTGCATAGTTTTTCTTGTTTCTGCTGCCCTTTCGATGTTACTGTTATTGCCATCAGTGTTATTGTTCGTTCCAGTTTATTTCCACAAAGGTTATGGATATCATGTTCAGATACATTATCATTCGAATTAAAGATAGTTGTGGGTCCCTTAATCTGCAATATTATTATGCATTAAAAATAATTAAATAACTACAGTGGTGATAATTACACTGTTTATTTCTTTTTTTCTATTAGTGCCAGCATTGATTGTTAATATGTTGTTCCTGTTCACTTCAATTACACGTAATAAAGTTTTGACTTTTCTACTGTATTGCATGTTACACCCCTTTTGATGCAATTACCTTGGGCGGTTCGCACATACAGTGTTCAGAAATGTTCAGTTTAATTCAATGATTAAAGTACAGTTCATTGGCAGATGAATTTGTTGTTTATGGCTGCACAAAGTTCATAGTAACAAAATGGAGGATGTGGGAGAAAACATGCTGCTTTCACTATAAAAATAGAGTCAAGGGCATAACACCATGGATAAACAGTGGAGTTATTACAAAGAAAAATTTCTCTTTAGGAAAAGAAATGCTTCCTTGCAATCAGCAGGTTTCAAATGGTCAGTGTCAATGATTCGTTCACACTCTGCTCTGAACTCAGGGGCGAGAAAGTCATCATCAACAGTAAGGATGCCTGACTGGACAGCAGCTTCTTTTAGTTGATCATCAGTTACTTGAAGACCTGCACATTGCCAATAGAAAACAATGTTAGCATTCATCATCTAGTGTGACTGGCAGTGTCAGCACCACATTAGGTTTTTATAGATATGCGACTTTCAGGCCCAAAGATTTTAGCAACAAATAATTTCCTTCTGGGCAATAAAATTATGCATTGAAATTTCTACAAATAAATTATCATTGGTTGATTGTTGAAGCATTATAACTATGCCATAGTTCACTTTGAATAAAACAGAAATATCCCAAAACCAGTTTTGACAAAACCTTATAATTTTTTTACCGCATTCTTCAAGCCCATATTTCTGAGGAAAACTGTAAATATGGTTTGGGACCCCATCTGGTAAAACTGCGTCCTTCTGGGCTCTGATCCTGTGGGAATTCCACACCATCTCCTTGAATGTATCTAGCTCTCTCTGAACCACAGGAACCATAATAAAAGAAAGAAGCTTCCTATGTAGGAAAACAAAATAAGCAAAGGTAACAAACACCTTGGTGTATAGGTAGTTTCAATTACAATATATAAGCCAGCAAGTTTTTTTTTTTTTTTGGGGGGGGGTTCCCTAACTAAAATTTTTCCTGGGCCCCCTCAACCATATCTATTTGACTCGAGTATATATAAGCTTTAGGGGGAGGGGATGTGTTATTGCATTCACACAGAAATTAATTAATTTGATATAAAAAATGTATGTATATTAGCTTTAGGCAAAATAATGTTTATGTTGATTGAGCTTTCAATCACCCACGTGCCATGCCCTAGCAAAACTGCAACATATTCTAAAACAATAACTCAATGTCACTTTTGGAGTTTAAAAACAAACCTTGAAATGAATAGCCTGTGTATGTGTGCGTGTGGGTGGAGGTGGAGGGGGGAGACTTGCCCATTCTCACCTGTCAATATCATCATGTGGGTCATAATGCCCTTGATCTTTAAGCCATCTTAACTGACTTTTGAAAAATTTTTCCATTCTTTCATGTAATTCTTTCCACCATCTTTCGATCTAGAGGAAAACGTTTTTTTAAATGACATTTTGTGAAATGTGCATTTGCCAGAAATCAGATGATAGAGTGGATTAAAATATTACTTGTTACTGAGGGAATGATGAAATAACAAACAACAATAATACTTTTCCTGGCACTCAAATAAAGTCACCGAAAGACTCGTTGACTAATTTGGCACACTCACATAATATAATTAGACAGCACTTGAGAGATGAGCTTACTTTCTTGGTTTGAAGTTGATGGACCATACAAAATTGTGTCTGCAGGATCCACAACGTCAGTGTGATGTCTACGAAGAAAGGCATGAATTGTGGCCATGGTGCCTGTTTCTGTACCTTTGTCGATTCTGATCATCGCAGGAATTACCTTGGTCTCCATTATATGCTCTAAGTACCAACGACCAATCAATTGCGGGTCACAGTTCTTATTCCAAACTCGCAACCATAGCAGCTTTCTGCTGGCTGAATCTAAGCAGCCATAAATAGCAATCGGAAATGTGGAATTTTGGAAACCCATTAATTTATCATGACCGTCCAGGGAGTGGACCCAGTTTGGTCCTTTCGAAGAGAAGTTTCCTTTCTTTCGCCTTGCCTTCTTAGCTCCAACGCCTCCGCGAGCAGCAAGTCCATCGGGATCAAGATCAGACATCACATCGTAAACTTGATCTCGCGTAACTAACAAGTCATATTTTTGTCTTATTTTCTTGTGCATGCTTCTATATCCCAATAGCTTTCCTGGTCCTTCCAATTCCTTTTTAACAGCCTCCTTAACATCTTCAACCGAAACAGTGTCATCCCTGTAATAAACTTCGAAATGGCGTAAACGTCTGTCGAGTGTTCGGATACTCCAGGCGTATTGAGGAAAGTCTCTCCGTAAAAAATCGATCGCTTCTTCGCGTTTTAGGCCTTGTTTGACATACTTCTGCAGTGCACCTTTAAGGAGATCGTCTTCTTTCCACGATGAAACCCTGCTATCCGCCATTTTCGAGAACAGCCCGGGAGAACAGTCCCTATATTCCCGCCATTTTGGATCTTTACGATGCACGCAATGCATGCTGGTAGTGGCAGCTCTCAGTTGGGTCGAATAATTTCATTTTATTTTACTTTGGTTTTATTTTATTTTATTTTTATTTCAATTGATTTTACTTTCACTCTATTTTAAAAATAAAAAAATAAATTGAAAAATAAAAAAAAATGTAAATCAAAATAAAAAAGAAAACAATTTTCTTTCAAAAATGCGGATTTTTCTATTGGCAGTTCTCGGCCACCATAGAGGAGTATCTGAACTAAAAAACATCTTACGGAGTTTTTAGGGCTAAAGGAGCAGGCACATCAATATGGAATTGGCGGATTTTCGTTAAAGTTATTTCGCCTGGCGAAATCGTCTGCGGGCAAATGCGAAAATTTTGCAATTGTGACGGATGGGTAATGGCAGCTTGAACTTCCAAATTTAATATCGGATGAAAGTAGCAGTGAGCTCAACGGTAAGTGTGGAACGCGTGCAGCGGAGTTTGATGAATCACTTTAGTTCTGTAGTTAAATATTAAGCTCAAATATTAACGTGGTTAAACTCTGGTTCCACCGTTTTTTGTTTGTTGTTTTGTGGAGCGGAATGTTTTTTTTTCTTTTTCACCGTCCATTTGAATGCGAAAATTGAGAAGAAAAATCTCTACAAAGAAGTAGCGAGTAAATCAGTTTATAAGCTTCTTTATGATTAATTGGTGAATGTAATGTAGCTTAACATATCAAAGACCCCGTTTATTTATACACGCCCTTAAATTTATTTGTTTCTGAAAACCAGACGTTCAAATAATATTCAATTCTCTCCTCGAGGGAAGCTACGCACGATGTGCACGTTTTATACATCTTGACGAGCATTTGCTGATAAGAACTGTGTAAGTTTCTCAAAAGCCTACTTAAGAGAAAACTTAAAACACACGGTATTTAATATTTTAGTACACATTATCCAAAAGGTCACAAACTGGACCGGAAAGCCAGTAGTGTTGCTGAAGGCGCCGGCTACATCTGATAAAAGCAAGCAGAAGTCAATGAACGACACTGAGAAGAAAGGTGACGAGTCAAAAGTGAGAAGGAAACGGAAATCACGAGAAGAAGCAAAAGAAGATGAACATCTGACAAAGAGGATCATGACTGAAGGAGGTGACATCGAGAGAAACGAAAGGCAACAAGGAGACCTTCAAAAGTTTCAGGATGGTAGGGCTGAATTTGCACTTGTAGTTCGTTTACCTGATTTCCAAAAGTGATAAATTTCGCTACTTTGGAAATTCTGCGGTATTCCTTGTTTATGCTTACATATTAAAATTAGGTATCCCAGGGGCTAGAGTGGGTGTTTCATTCTTTGTAGAATTTACCTCTCTTGATTTAGTTCGATGCCCCTAGTCGACAGGAAACAAATTCACATCTATAATAAAAGCTTTGGTGAATTTTATCGGTATACTAGATTTGCAAACAAAAGTGGGGTAGATGAGCACGTTGCTAAATTAAAAAACAGCGTTAACGAGGTTTAAGTGAAAACAAATAATGAATTATTACAAGTATTACACTTCGTCTAGAGTTTAAAGTCTTAAAACTGGGCAAATTGCATAATAAATGTGAATAATTAACGTGTATTTTTAATTATTAACTGAGATTTACCGACAACCGACAAAGGTCAAAAATCTTAACCAACAACCGACAAAGTAATGAAATTTTAACCGACAACCGACATTTTGACCCCCCCATTCAGACCCTCTGAGAAGGTGGTGGCATCTCAGTTGATTAATCACATTTCTAGTGATGGACTTGATGAAATACTACAATCTGCATATAAACAATTTCATAGTACCGAAACAGCTTTAGTTAAAGTTTTTAATGATATTATCCTAGACGTTGATAGGAATAGGACTGTTATCTTACTTTTATTAGATCTATCGGCCGCTTTCGATACGGTCGATCACACTATACTGATTGAGAGATTAGCAAACCGCTTCGGTCTTTGCGATCTAGCTCTGGCCTGGTTTAAATCATACCCGAGCGAAAGAACTCATTTTGTGAGCATTTGTAGTGCGCGGTCTGTCACGTGTTCGCTGTCGTGCGGAATACCACAGGGCTCCGTGCTTGGACCGATTTTATACCTGCCCTATACCTCCCCATTGGGGGATATTGTCAGACAATACAACATGGGCTATCATTTCTATGCTGATGATACTCAGTTGTATCTGTCTTTCAATCTCTTTCAGTGGGGATGATCAAGCTTATTCTGTCTCTCAGGTTGAATCTTGTGTTAGAGATATCGACCGTTGGATGTCTTGTAACAAACTTAAGTCGAATAGGGACAAGACGGAACTGCTCGTTATCAGTTCAAAATATCGGCCACGCCCATCTTTAGATAGTATCCTGATTGGTGATCATCGTGTAGAGCGGTCTGACAAGGCTAGGAACATAGGAGTTGTTTTTGATTAGACCTTGTCACTGGATAAGCATGTGAGTTCCGTTTGTAAATCTGCTTTATTTCATCTTCGGAATATCGCTAAGATTAGAATGTATCTGACTTCTGAGAGCACAAAGACCCTTGTCCATGCTTACGTTACTTGTCGACTGGACAATTGTAACTCGTTGCTCCTCGGGTCACCAGACTATATTATTCAGAAGCTCCAGCGAGTTCAAAACTGCGCCGCACGCCTTGTAGCTGGGCAACCTAGGGCTGCGCACATTCGCCCCGTCCTTAAGGAGCTACACTGGTTACCTGTGGAGCAGCGAATTACCTTTAAAGTATTACTGTTAACTTTTAAATCTCTCAATAATCTGGCGCCTCCGTATTTAAGTCAACTTATAGTCCCATATAACCCTACAAGAAATCTTAGGTCTGCTGGCAAACATTTATTAGAAGTACCGAAAGTGCGCCTGAAGAGCTATGGGGACAGGGCCTTTTCGGTCGCTGCCCCAAAGCAATGGAATGATATTCCCTTAGACATTAAATTAAGTGGATCAGTTGATGTTTTTAAATCTAGATTGAAAACTTATCTTTTCAGACTCGCTTTCATTTGACTTTTTGTTTTAGTGTTATGGTTAGTTAGTTATTTTCTTTTTTGATTGTAAAGCGATATAGAGCTTTTGTATATACCGCTATACAAATAAAGTTCTTATTATTATTATTATTATTATTATATTTGAAAATACTGTATCAGAGAGAGAGAGCATGAAATAGCGAAGTTGAGAGTATTATAAATTGAACTGCTGTTAATTACTCAAGCGCTACGTTACCTGGCCATGGCAATAAAAATATTTTGACTTTGTTTACAAGTATATGTGGTCAAACAGTTTGCCAGAATAATGTTTTTCATAAAATCCATACTGGGGTAAAACGAGAATTTACTTGTCTCTCCCATCTATTTGAAACCAGAAAACAAAGGAAATTTGATACGTATAGTTGTTGGGACAGTTCAACTTTTTAAACTTACACTGCAAGTTAGATAGTTGTTTTATAGTTGTACACATAAACGACTTTCGGCACCCTTTCCTTCTTTCAAACTTCACTGGGGCTCTTATGATAGCATTAATCTGCATAAGTAAAACAGCTGTCGAGGAGGCTAGAACAAGTTTATTGGTTATTTTAATTACAATGAAAGTACCTTAGTCATTGTGACATAGTAAATGAAAGTTATTGTTAATGGAAAAAGAAAAATGGTTGCAGTAATTGTTACTTTGCATTTTTCCGGCTATTGCACATCTCCATCACTCAAACGTTGTTCTAATAGGTATACAACTTCCATGTAGATGTCTACTCCGCAGTATTTTGAATCTCTTAAAGGGTCAATGATTCTTTGCATCTGTTCCACCTCCTGTTGACAGAAAGGAAACTGTGTTGATGGAACTTCAACGTTGTTACTATTTTCTTTATGTGAACCATCCCATTCCTGAGTTGGGAGCGTACCATCCCAATCAATTCCATAGTCGTCAAGGGAAACCTGTCAATGATAAGATGATATCACAATAATTAACATGCTTCTAATTTGAAATGTAGTGTGTCGTGTTTAGGTGTTTCCAGAAAATGCCGTTTCCAGCTACGCAAGCTGTTTCTTCAATCCCGCTGTCTGGCTAAAAAGATCGCAAACCACCCAAAACTTCACAAGTCGAACACCGCGTTTGCTGTGTTCCTCGTGCTAAATTGTAGCCCGTAAGTGCGTGAGGCATGGGCAGTGGCACAAGGTGAAATTTTGAGAGTTTTAATACTCAAGTTTCACGACTTTTACCTTTCGTTTTTCCTTTAGTTGCGTTTCTTTGTTTTTTCTCCCTTTTTTAACGCGCTTTTTCCATGAGTTTTAAGTTATCGTGGGGACTGGTACCCATGGACAACTTGCATGGTAATCAGATTAGTCACATGAGAGCGAACGACAAGGAAGCGATAAACAAGCTGCTTTTTGAAATTTGAATTAGCTTGAAAGGAATCATGACATTCTTATGATTTCCTCTTGCGATAATAGTCCACACTTATTAAGAATGGAATTCAATTAGTGAAAATTTAAAAACCTCTATTTCAAACTTCAAGGAATCAGTAAAATGCAATTTTGTCAAAGATTATTTGTTACTTGTATTCTTATTAGCAGTTGTGTTGTTTCCCAAATTACCTGTAAATTAGTCTTTGGTTAAATTCTGTCACCTTTTCAAGTTCTTCTTAAGTTAATGTTTTGTATTCATTTATAAATTTAACTATTTTAGACTCCTTCATAGCATAGAAATAGCATATTTCCTCTTCTCCCATTTTTTCCCTTTTTCTTTCTACGTGTGCATTTGTGCTTAGGTTTTCTTGCTGACCTGTAATTTTATTCTATTTAATGCTGATGTCATCTGGCTTCCTGGCTCTGCTAGCCCCCATGGTTATTCCAGGTAGCCAGTACTCTAATTTTTACTTTTAATATTTTCATTGTTGTAATTTATTTATTTTTGAGCAAGAGTGAGTACAATAAAGATTGATTGATCTGGGTATGCCTTGGGTGGTTGTATTCAAGCCTTCGTGTACTTTAATTTACCTTAACTTTGTGCTCACTGAGTATAGCTTATGGCTAAAAGGGTGAAAAGTATATATGCGTCAATAATTTTAATACAAACTTGATCTCTGAATTCATCTGCTATCCTTTGTGAAGCATTGGACAGTACTCCTCTGATCCACAACTGCTTAGGAGATCGATTGCGCTCCGTGCTAATTGGACTTCTATTATGCCCATCTGTGAAGAAGAAGCATAAATGCCTGTTGATTCGAGGCACAAACACATAGTGCAATGCTGCTAGATGAAGTTCATTTGCATTGTCAAGTATGCCATACTCCTCCATGTGACAGAAGATGTTGTAAAAGAGATAGGTACATCCAGTGAACAAGTCCTTCCAAAGCCTCTCGATCCTCTGGTTGTGCACACTTCTGCCCGCGATGTCGCTGCCCCTATCAGGACCTCGCAATGGATGCGTTAGCAAGTACCATGCTACGTCAACATTTTCCATTCCTTTATCGGAACGTACGCGAGATGGGAGACCATACTTTGCAACACCTGCTTCAAAAAGTTCTAGGACAGTACTAGCTCTGTTATTTGTTGAGCAATGAAGGTATACTATCAACCTCGAAAAGCCATCAATACCTCCGAGTATAACCATTGTCCACCTGTAAATAGCAGAATTTGTTGGAATAACCCTTTTATCATCAGTAGTTTTAAGGAGCTACAAGAATATTTACAACTTTGTCATTTAAGAAAACAATCAAGGAAAAGAAAACCTGTCACCTCTTTTAGGAGCTGAATAAAATGCTTTAAACTTGGAACAAAGAAATTCAGTCGAATGTGGGCAAATGATCGCTAGTGAAAACAAGCCGTGAACCTTAAAGAACTTAGTTTTGGGCCGTTTTCTTTATGCAACAACCATTTATTATTTGTTTTTGTGTGTTGTTGAAACGTTACCACTTACATGAACCAGTTGCAAGTTGATATTCAGCATACCTAATCAATTTATGGTTCCCGTCGATGTGCCGCAGGGAGAGGGGACCTTGAACTTGGTAACTTCTTCTGCGTACAACATTTAATTCTGAGGCCCGAAGTAGGACGCCTTCCGGGTTTACTCTGCGCATTGACTCTCTAATCCTGGCTTATTGTACACGTAAACCACGCCCAAGAAGTAGACCAGTCATTCTTTTGCATCCAACTTTAGGGACTTCTCTCATGATCTCAGTGACGGTTGCATCTAGGTCGCTGTCTGACAATTGTGCGTAGGTTGTTCTGATAGACAGCCCAAACTCTGCCAAACGTCTTTTCACTGTACTGGGGCCTGTAATAAAAAGCTGCGCAATTTCGGCAACTTTAAATCCCTTTTCGACAATAAATTCTAACTGTGCACGTGGTATTTCAAATCTAGGTCTACCTTTCCCGCCGTTAAAAATTAGACCCGCTCGGCAGAGTGTGCCTGAGTGTTGAATAACAGATCTATGAATACAGCCTCTGGCCTCCCTTAAACAAGCAACCACTCGATCATCGATAACGTCAAGTCCTTGATATCTGACAACTCTACCGTAAGTCCAATACACACGAAACTGTAAGCTATCAAGGCGGTTGTTCTCTAAATTTTCCACATATAACTGCCAAAGGATTTTTGAGAGTCCCTGGATCAGTTGATTTCTTATCCGTTGCAAGTTGTCCGCCATGTTTTCTCCTTCTTCTTTGCTCCGAGTGGTACCTAGGCCTTCACGGCTCGTTTCCAAAAACAGAACACTGAGTGTCATGCAGAATACAACATTATCACTTCATAATTCAACATCTGAATATCATCATTGAATATTAGAATGTCACAATGCCATGTTTGTTGAAAATCTGATGGAAGTAAGTATCAGAATTAAATGTCAAAATTGCATATTTGAACATAAAAGTTAAATGTCAAAACTGATCGTCTCGATATCATAAGTGAATGTCTCAATACCATAATTGAATGTCTCAATATCTTAATTGAAAGTCTCATTATCGATTTGAACATCATAACAGCAAATATCATGAAATCGTATCGGAATAGCACAATTACATATCTCAATGTCATAACTGAAATTGTGGATATCATAGTTAAACATTTATTTTTGACGGTAATTACACCCCATACATATACTCTATGTAATCTATTGAACAACACTACTACCGTGAGACTGAAGAACAAAACTCTAATGGATGCAAACTGCTTGTGAAGAAAGACGCCATGTTGGATTCACTTGATGCCCGGGAACGTAGCTAGGATAACAGTGTGAATGGTATTAATTTCACGATCAGAAAGGTGAATCTTATGTTTGTTTTCATTGTAGTTGTTTGGATATTCTTTTTTAATAAATACATGATCCAAAATCCTGTGTTTTTTGTGTATAATGTTATTATGTTAAGTATTGTTTACGCAATTGTCATGTCACAGGTGGCCCAAGCTCACGCCTCGAGAAAAAGCCAACGATTAATTCATGAACGCGTCACGCGTTGTGTGACTCGGTGTTAAGTTACGAAAGAAACCGTTGAAAATTTGAACACGTTATAAGGAATAGTATAGGGAACGAAATATGGTCGATTAACAACAATAAATGTTTCAAAATATAAACATTTTTCTTGTAAAATTAATAGAGCTTACTCATACCCTGTGTGTCTGTTGTAGTTTCTGGCGATTTCTGCCGTTTTAAGCTTGCTTTACCATCACTGTTATTCACGTCAACTACTTTTATTACATTGGTAAAATCTGTGCAGACATCACACCCACCAACTCGCGCGCAAAGTAAGAAGATATATCGAAGGCTTTAAATTATATTACGATCGATTTTCATCAATAAATGGGCAGGAATTTTCCACAATAGTGCAAATAATCGTGAAGGCTGATCGCGGAAAAGCAATTGCGTGACGCTCGGTAATCCGTTAGATGACACGCTATCATATACCAGACGTAAAAACTCTTCAGATTCTCAGTCTGCATTTTGTACCCACTCTGCAGTCTGCAGTCTATATTTTGTATCCGGTCTGCAGTCTACTGTCAGCATTTTGTACTAACAGGTATCCGTGGCACCAATACAGTTTCTTTTTGGTTACATTTACTCTTCTTTCCTTTTGTAAGAATGTAGACCACTTTCAACGTTTCAAGTAATCCAGCCACCCTACAAAAAATAACTCTTGCATGCATAGTATGTATGTTTTGAAATAGGTGTATGCCCTTGGCCAGACTTGAGCTCACTATTTCAGTATAATAGTCCGACACCCGTAGTATCACAACACTTGATTCCAAGGATCCAGTACCATCCAGGTGTCACAGTTACCCTGCTCACAGGGTCTAGTTTATCTCACACATGAGCACGTGGCCCATGGCAACGAGCCGAACTGAAACATGCATAACTTGTATAGCAGTCCAACTATTCATGCCCCGCTAGGCTCAAGGGACGT
This sequence comes from Pocillopora damicornis, assembly GCF_964200805.1. Taxonomy (NCBI): domain Eukaryota; kingdom Metazoa; phylum Cnidaria; class Anthozoa; order Scleractinia; family Pocilloporidae; genus Pocillopora; species Pocillopora damicornis. The sequence continues at coordinate 15,242,591 of NC_142673.1, read as the reverse complement.
GTCAATTCAGATAGCAACACAAAAAATAAATAAATAAATGTAAAGGAAGCAGGAGGGAAAACCTGTGTGTGAAGTAATTCGACATTTTCGTTCTTTTCCGCGTTAATACTCTTCTTTCCTTTTGAAAGAATGTAGACCACTTACAATGTTTCAAGTAATCCACCCACCCTACAAAAAATTACTCTTGCATGCATAGCATGCCTATGTTTTGAAATAGGTGTATGCCCTTGGCTAGACTTGAGCTCACTATTTCAGTATACTAGTCCGACACCCGTAGTATCACAACACTTGATTCTAAGGATCCAGTACCATCCAGGTATCCCAGTTACCCTGCTCACAGGGTATAGATAACAATTTAGACTTTCGAAATAGCGTAGAAAGGAACACGTACTTCGTTTCCGTTCTTGAATTTGTGATGGTGAAAACATATTTGCCGTTGCTAATCCCACAAAAATATTTTCGATGCCTCCTTTCACGGATGACCGATCGTCAATCCCAACCTCCCCGAAATCTGTCAAGAGGGGCAAGGTCAAACAACGGTATGTGATGTTATGAATAAGAATCATCTTCGCACGAATCCTAACCCTAACCCTAAGCAATGTGAGGAGAAATACTTATTCCTAAATAAAGCTTTTCAGGTCAATTGTTTAGGTATTTTGAAAATTCAGTGAAAGCAATTACGCCAAAACCTACGAAAAATATTCTGAATTTCTCATTATTCAGAATTGCGCTTTTGTTGTTGAGAAATATTACAGATTCCGCAAAATCTATTCATGCCGCCGTTTCGGATGGCTGATCATCAATCCCAACATAGTGAAACCTGAGAATGTTCCAAAATTTTCGGCGGAGAGTTAAAGCAGTAACCTTCGGGAGTTTGGAGCAGTTTGCACAGGATTTACCAGTAGAAACTTGTGATCGGTCCAAACAAAAAACTTATTGGGAGTTTTAGCGAACGTTGTAGCGAAATGACATCATCATCCAAAAGTTGGATGCGTGATATCATATGTACACTCAAAGATGATGTGAAGGAACATATTAGAGCTAGTCACATGGACCCAGGCGAACAGGGGAAAAGCTGTTTCTATGCTGCTTGCGAAACTGTTGTTTGGAAAATGATTGAAGAAACCCTTCATAACCAAGATGTCAAAACGCCTCACAGATCTTATAAGAACAGGATTGTTTTCCAAAAGAAATTTTCTTCGCCAGTCGGTAAACATGGAAGGAATGGAGTTCCATGCTCTTCTGTGACCGTGATCTACGACACGTTGGACCAAAGTATAGTTACTGCATTTCCAACAACATGAATTTTCAAAGCTTTGTTTTCAATTTGTAGAGACTTTTTTCAGAAAAAATTCAAAGAGTTGAGTATAAAACCAGGAGCCCACAAAAATTAATCCCGCCCCACACAAAAAGCCGCTTTCACCCCCTCGAACATTGAATATGGCTGTGCCGGAGGCAGTCAACTCAAATACAATAGGCAGTCAACAAGAGTCGAAACTCGACTGAAACAGATCAATCAGCCAGATGTCAAAGCTATGTCGACGTCATTTTGACGGGAGTCTAGACAGCTATAACAGCCTCCTGTGGACGACTAGGAAGGAACGAGGCAAATAACTGGGAAACAAGAACATAACTTGAGATGAATAAAGCGGTAGGAGAGTACCCAGCTCTTTTGTTTTTTGCCACTTCGAGCTGTACGTCTCTGGCAACCTAGAGACACGAGACGCTTTACCTTTCAAAATGCTATGATGCTTGGCCATAAAAATAAAGCTTTGACTATGTCGTTACGTTTTATTTACCTTTAATTTATTAAGTTATCACTTATTTTCTTATTCAGTTATTCACTCTTAATTGTTCGTTTATTTATCTTACCATTTGTTGATTGTTTGACTATTTTCCATTGTTTTATGTCACAAGTCGTCAGATTCTTACTGTGTACCGACAGTGGCTCTAGATTTATATTGCTTCATCACCATTTTCAATCAAATAAAATTTAATCGAGCAAAACTGCAGTCACCCGCCATATTGAAACTGAATTCGATTTCTATCGGCATTCAAAAAGTTTTAATTTGGGACTTCTTACTTAACTTGTTCGAACATCGCACAAATTCGAGCTGAGTTTTTCTTTATTAATTGGTCTGCATGAAGCATGCAGAAATCGAAGCCTACTGTCTACTTCAAGTGATAAGAGTAATTAGCGGTCTTCATGGTTAAATTCATCTGAAAGGGTCGGTTATTGGCTAGGTCTACTTTGGGCTGCGGTTTTTAACAATCAATGGACTTGTTACTTAAACAGTAATAAGATATTTGCTTCAGTGGTAAATAAACGCCATTTTGACAGTTTCACAAAAACTTAACGTTTAGGCCATATTTTCTTCTTGATATAAAAATGTTCGGAGCGCGGTTTGCATGAATAAGTGTTAAACTTTGTTTTTTAACCAGTCTTAAAATTTCAAGCTTTGACGGAGCTTGAGCTTATGTTCCCTAGATATCAATTGGGCGTCGATAAGAAGCAAATGAATAGAAGGGGTTAATTTTTAGAGAAACAACGGTTCCTCATTTGTTAGGGGTATTACGAGATAATCTGGTTTAATCAGCTGAGTTGATAATGTAAATTGATCTGGTTTAATCAGCTGAGTTGATAATATAAATTGGCCACTGTAAAGAGTTGCATTCGGTCACAAAACGCAGTTCCACCACAGCGCATGCGTAAAATGAACCCCTGAGGGTATGGTTTAAAGCAATGGCTGCCTTCGTGGGAAATTCTTTGCTTGATGTACTTGAAAGAAATTCGATGGCTATTACGCTCAATATACATACAAAGTCACACACCGTTCGCAGTAGACCCACACTAAAACTTGTGGAGCGTTTTGGGAACGGGTCGGTCCGTGAACTTTACGTTAGATCAATTTACGAGCGATTCTTTACGAGTGAACTTTCTATCGAGAAATATCAAGCGAAACCTGCTATATCAAACGAGCTATCTAATATTATGTTTACATGTAAACACCCGTGTATTTAGACGTGATCGAGAACCCAGTAGAATAACTGAAGCTACTCTGAAACGTCTCAGAAGAAAGGGCTGAAAACTGAAGGAATTTGTTTATGAGCGCATTCGTTCAAGCATACCGAAGTCCTCTTGGCTACGTCGTTATGTGAAGGTTAGAAGAGTTACAAAGAATGTTTGAAACCTTAATACGAAGAGAGTAAGATTAAATAAAGTGACACAACATGAGAAGAAGTATTTGTTGAATTGTTCTGTGAGGGTATATCTAAGGATAATTAAATTGGAGTGTAGAGCAAGTCGGTATTTATCAATGTTCTCTTGTAATAGACCCATCTGTCTTAATAGGAGTCAGACACACGTATCAAACTATTGTAAATTTCAACTGAGTTCAGATATCGAGAAAACTTTGGTCCTACTCCAATGTATATTGACCCTAGCAAAACAATAACGGCACCATATAGCCAAGCGAATGAGTTGGTATTTGGACAAAATTCAGGACAGCAATGTGTTGCATTGAGTTTATGCTCTTTGATTTATAATAACAAACAAGGAATCAATTCTGCTAATGATCTCGTGTCAATAATGAATATTGGAAATCAGTTGTGTTCAAGTTTGTCTCAGTTAACCAGACAATCATTTTTAATGCAGACAGAATTACCCACACTTTTAAATGTGTTAGAGACTGACTATGAACTTCAATACAGTGAAAGCTACACTGGTACTATTCATCAAGAACCTACAGTAGAAGGATATCAGTACTGTACCTCCTTAGATAGAGCCTTTCAATCAATTACATCCGAAAATTTCAACAATTTTGTATTGACAATAGGATGTGCTGCAGTTACTATCTACTGTAAAGGTAAGGTGGGCATTGAAAAGTCCTTGAATTTTAACCTTTGGCATCTGTAGGAACCTACTCTTATATGGTAATATATCATTTTGATTGTTGTCTAGTACCATAACATTCATTATACTCAAAATAAACACAAGTAGACTTATTCATGACCGGAAATGACGAAATTGCGTGACGACGGTAACAATGACAATATGGCAGTCCCCTAAAGTAACTCCAGATATGCGATATTGAAAGCCCGAGTTCACGCAGCTATGCTTCTAGTCAAAACTAAAATGCCGGGGGGAGTATTTAAGCTCCGTATTGATCGACGTATCCTGCTGATTGCTAGCTCCTCATTATTCACTCTGGGATTACAATTTACGTGCACGTACACGAAAATTTCTATCTATTGATTGAAAGGTCTATATGGATACGCATCGTCTTCAGATGTCCATTTTCGATATACATGCAATCCAATCCAATCCAATCCAATCCTTTATTTAAACACGTGACACCTAGGAGTACAGAAGTTCTCGTTAAAACGTGTACGTGTATGTACAATTAGAAATAAAGCATAATTTCTGTGAGAATACAAATAATAAGTAAATCTATTAAAAAACTAAAAACAGGATCGAAAATCATGGACAAGAGCTATCAATTAGAAGTTACAATATTAACAATATTAACAATAACGATATTTACAATCACTACCATTAAGCCATGTGGGCTTTAAGAGAACGCTTAAATGAAGCAATATCTTGAGATTCTCTGAGTCTAGGGGGTAGCGCATTCCAAAGTTTACTAGCTAAAAATGAAAAAGACCGATGTAAAAACTCAAGATTAAAAGGAGGTAAATCTAGCCTTGTACTGAGCCCGCGTAAACTATACGGTACATTTCTAAAATGAAAAAAATCACTTATATAAGGAGCCCCCTTATCATACAAGCACTTATATAACATAACCAACGATTGGAATTGCCTACGATTCTCCAAAGACTTAATGTCAGCCAACTTGAGGAGGAAGTCGTATGACACAGACTTCGAGAAGCCTAATATAGTTCTTAATATAAAGTAATTAGTTGTCTCTATTTTTGTAGTCTCCGCGTTACCTACTCCCAGTAAAAGGGGACTGCAGTACTCAAGATGAGGGAGGACATAGGCCTTATATAAACGAACTAACACGTCCTTTGAAATAAACTTACGTATTCTCCGCAAAGCCGAAGCCTTTGCGCATCCCTTATTCAGCTGTTGCTTTATGTGCGCTTTAAATGTTAATTTGCTATCTAGGACCACCCCAAGGATTTTGAGTGTGTCCTTTGTATGGACATTAGAATCATTAAGATGGAAATCATACTAGTATGAAGACGGGCCAATAGCGATAGCTTGCGTTTTGGCGGCATTAATCTGTAAAAAATTCATTGAGAACCATCTCGATAGAACGCTCAGATCAGAGTTAATTATATACTGCAATACTGTTGGTGAGACATCAGAGGCGTAATGAGTAGTGTCGTCAGCATATAGCCTCAAGGACGTACTAGTAATAAAATAATTAAGATCATTAACATACAAATTAAATAGGAGAGGACCCAACAGGGACCCCTGTGGTACACCAGTTTTAACGGTTCTCCACGAAGAATATACACCGTCAAGTTTGACTCTCTGTCTTCGTCCAGTAAGGTAAGTGGTCATAGTTTCCAGCGCATCATGCGTAAAACCATATGCCTTTAATTTAGCTAGGAGAAGCGGGTGACAAACAGAGTCAAAAGCTTTACTTAGGTCGATAGCCACCGCTGCAACAGCTTCTCTTCTGTCAAGACAGGCTCTCCAATCTTCAGTCAATTTCAATAAGGCCGTGCAACACGAGTGACCCTTGAGAAAGCCAGACAGGTTCGGTGAGAGTCGCCAATGAAAGGCTTCATAGATTTGATCGAACAATACCTTCTCATATAATTTCGATAAGGAAGTCAGAACAGAGACTGGACGATAGCAGGTCTTATCCGTCATACTTTCCTTCTTGAAAACAGGAACAACGTCGCTGCTTTTCCAAACTATTGGCCATTGACGGTTGGTGATAAAATAATTGATTAAACGGGTAACCGGCTCGGCAATAACAGGTGAGGATAAACGAAGTAGCCTCTGAGATATCTTATCGCACCCAACAGCCTTGCGAGGGTCAAGAGAATCCAAAATTTTCCTTATGTAGCCAACATCAACTGGGACGAGGTCAAAAACATCATCACAAGTTTTCTCAGCAATGACTTTAACGCTAGGATGATCAACAAACTCAACCATTTCCTTACTGTCACCATCACTCCTGGACACCTCGCAAAAGTAGTTGTTAAACATTTCAGCCACCATTAATGAATCGGTAATTACACGCTCATTCTCAATCAGAATTATCTTTGATTGCTTCTTTTCTTTGCTTGGCAACAAAGGTCTTAACTTATTCCAAAACTCACCATGATGTTTAGTGTTTGACGATGCCTCCATGCAGAACGCCTTCAACCCTTTTCGTTTCAGGGATGTGACCTTGTTTCTCTGTTTCTTGAATTCCTCCCAAGAGGTTGTTGTTGGGCTCTTTGCATGTTTCTTAAACAGTCGATTACGACGCGAGATTTCGCGTTGAATTAATGGAGTTATCCATGGCAACTGATCACCTCTGACCCGTTTTTTCTTTATTGGTGCGTGTTTGTCCAACACTTCAGTGTACAATTGAGCCCAATGGTGCCATAGATCATCAACGTCGTCATAAATGTAAGCGGAACTCCAGGGAATAGTTTTTAGGTCATTTAAAAATTTTTCTAAGTCAAATTGTCGCATACTTCTGTATTCAATTTCACGTGCCTTAGCCCTAGGTAATTTATTCTTTCGCAAGCGTTTTCTCTGCAAAAAATTTTACTGCATAACTTATTTGCTATAAATAGATTAACGCATAAGAAATCATAAGGTGTATTAACAAGGACATACACTAGATTATTACGTCTTCATTAACTGCAAGGCATTTCCGATGTCATATTGCAACGTAACACAATTTTAATTAAATTGCAACTGCCAAAACAGATGAAGCGATGGCTTTATTTGTAGCGATGTCTAAAACTGTTTAAGAGAACAATTACCTTTACCAAGGAATACATTGACAAAGTTGTTTCTTTTCGTTTGATTAGAAGTTCTCGTCCTTGATCTACTTAACAGTGAAAACATGCTGAACAAGTTTCTTTTGATACTGTTTTGATATTTTCCTGTTTGACAAATTATCTTTCGATCCTTAGAAATGTAATTTATCATTATTTCAAGTGAGGATAAAATTTTTGAACAGTTATTGTCAGGAGCTCATTACTCGGAGCCTCTATGCCAATTGTACCCTTGAGTCAACCCTGTCCTGTATCTTTTTTCATTTTTAGAACTGAGATATGTGTGGGGTCTCTTTAATTTCCCGCGAAAACACGCTGACGTTCGCCAAAGGCGAAGGCTGACCTCCATTCCCTCTCCAATTTCCTTTCTATTTTGATTCCTTTTCCACCCGATTCGCTCATAATTAACCGCTTACATGCGGATTTAATTAGTATCAAATTAACGCATACAAGTGGTCAAAGTAGGGCCTATTTACCTATCGAGACCTGAAAGGACTCAAGGCCTGGTGCCATAGCCTGCGAACCCTTGAAACGCGGCTTTGAAAAAGCTTTGGATACCATTATGCCTCCTAGACGCGATTTTAGGTCGAAAAAAAGTTTGAATGTAGTTACTTTTAAAGGAGGAAAAGCTATAAGAAAGTCGAAGTTTAGTGTTCCAGTTCGATATGCCGCCCAGCAATTAACTGATACAACGTCTGTAGTCGCCAGGTCTTCTCTAAACACGTGCGGCGGTTTTTCTTCAGACCAAGAAGACCTTCCCCATATTGACGAACATCATGGTTTGAGAACCAACCAAAGATCTAAAAGTAAAAAAGTGCGACTGAAGCGCAAGTTAAAAGCTTACCATGAGAGGAAAGCCACGCTGGCTTTGTCTTGGCTCAATGCGAGAGAGCAGCTCGTCTCAGCGCTGTTGACCAGACAGGCTTTGCCTTTGGGGCAGATGTGTGTCTCCTTTTTGCGAAGAAGAGGCGTGCGGCAGATGCCTTCACTGCAGTCCAGGGCAATTCCTATGCGCAGATCACATCAATTTAGTTCACGCAGGCGGTAGATCACTTCACCACCCGGAAGTCTGGAAAGTGAGTTGAAGATTTATGGAGGACAATCTCCTCCAGTCACCTTTTCAATTATGTTGTGAAACCCGATTTCTTGTGTACTCTGGCCGTTAGGCAATTTCATTTGTGAGTACGTTGTCTAGTGGTTTAATTGCAGAGACATCCATCTTTTTTTCTTACAACTATATCACCTCTATTCAATTACTTCACTTGATGTAGTTTTTTCTCAACTTCAATATGCATTATGTCCATGAGACCTGACCCATTTTTATACAGAGGAAAAAGCTAAAGCTGTAAGGATAATTTTTTCTTGCAAGCATACATATAATTTGCTCTATACTCAGAACAAAGTAAAGTTCATTTTGTCAATTTTGAAAGAGTTGGCTGATTTAAATGGTGTGTGATTTGTATTCACCTGATTCATGTAGGATATTTTATGCTCTTAGGATGGAAGATTTGTGCCATATCAGTTTGGTGAGTGTGTATGGACCACACCTCACAACATGGATCATGGATATGTGCGTGACATTATAGCTGTCGGTTTGCATGGTAAGTAACTAACAGCTGTGCAATATGTAACTTTATTGTGAGATAGGTTGCCAGTCTGCAATTACTAGTACTACTTTTTACTTATACTTATATTTAAATAGTTAGGTTACCTCTTCCAGGAAGGTCTTTGTTTGTGTTTTAATTGTTTTTTTTCAACACAGAAAGGAATTAATAAACAAATATTATTGTAGAAGAATACGACTATGGACACTCTATGGTGTTTGTCTTTCTACAGGGCAGCAGAATCCCATCAAAATCAAATGTTGCGAGCATGAACCAGAAGCCATAACGCTGGTCAGGAATGGTTTCTGGCCATCTACTCCAAAACAGCCCCAGGTAGCCTTTGACCTTGAATTTATGGCCTTGCTCCAATACATTTTCTTAGAATGTAGAGTGTCTTTAAGGTCAATATGTCAGGCACTGCAGTGGCTGGTCCCACCTGCTTCAAAAGTTTATGTAAGTATTCATTCAGTAATTTTTTTGTTCTTATGCTTGTCAATTCCTTTTTATGTTCTTAATTTATACAATAAATAAATTATTTGTTTTCCTTTAGATTAAGGACATCTACCGGCTCCTTGTTGGAGATTGTTTCTGTGAGTTCCGGTATATGTCTAGCATGTTGAGTAACCTGAAGCATTTCAATCCTTCGTATGAGAATGAACATGAATGTCCTGCATGTCCTAAGGTTTGTGATAAGTCATTCTTCAGATGAAATGTCTAAGTGGGTAATATTTACCTTTAGAAATCTCAAATAACTATTACTATATGTGTTGGCATAATGAATGATGTAATTTAGACAAGAAACATTGTTTTGAATCTTTCCTAGTGGTCCTCATAGTGTGGCAGCTGGTCTTAGCATGAGTTATTCCATTGTTTTTCATTCATTTAGGCGTAAGAAATATTTTTAACATGACATTTCTAATAAGATTTTGGCATCTGATTGTAGGAGAAGGGAAGTTTATTTATCTCTGTTGATGCATTGTTTGGATGTGTCCGCAAATGCAGCGCTGGAACTAGTGGAAAGTCCTCAAATCATGGAGAGGAACTGTTCATTAGCCAAGAAAAAGTAGATGCATTTCTAGCTAATTACAGCAAAAGACCCAGCAGCAAGTCAATGGTGTGTGAACCAAAGGACTTTTTCTCTTACTTTGTATTTTGTTGCATTGCTCTAACCTTTTGTTACCCATCAGTACTCATACCACTACTCAACCATTGCAATGAGAGACCAAAAGTAACAATTATGTTCGTTTCTTGTAATAATGATGTTAGTGTTGAATAATTTAAATATGGTACAGTTTGAAGGGTTAATTACTTTGGTAACATTCTGCCCAAAATACATGTAGCTCAAATATATTGTTAGTTTGTTCTGTAAACTTAATTTACAAGAACTGTGTGAATTGTCAGCTTCAAGAACAAGTACATAATCTTTATTGCAGCCCCCTCTTTTCCTTGATCTTTTTCTATTTTTTTTTTTTTTCAAATACAGTTTTTTTCCCTCTTTTTTTGTAATTGATTTATGGTCTTTAAAGGTAATATCTTTGTATTTGCTTACACAACTAACTCTGCCAAGGGTATCTACTGTCACTCTTGCTTGTCCCAAGCCTGAATGAAAGAGGAAGGGTTGTTATCAAGCAGTAAATTTATTTGATTGTCCCATTTTTTAAATTTTTATGAGAAATTGATGAATGATTATTATTTTCTGCCAATATTTTCCTTGCCACCTTTCCCATAATGTAATGTTTAATTTCTAATGAGGGTTCACCTCCAACAACCCATATCTACTTTGAATGCTACACGTACATGAATGCTACATAGATCTTAATTCGTGTTCTGTTTTTATCTTTGATACTTCTGCTTTAAATGACATCTCAAGAAAAGGTAGAAAGGAAGTTGAAGATTAAGAGTTAAATGTTTTCTGTTGTAGGAGCAGTGTAATTAGTTTCAAGCTGGCTCCAATCTCTGTTCCAAAAACAAATCCACAAAGCTCGATGAGACGGCCCTCTTTGGTGGAGGCTGCAAGCACGAAGTGCCACTGAAGTTTTTCAGCTTAAAGAGAGGAGAAGAGTATGTACATGCAAAAGGAAATCTGTACATTATTGGTCAGCTATTGTTAAGAAATATGTAACTAGAGTGCCTTGTAGGATGCAAAAATTAAGAGACATGTCACTTTTTAGGTTCCTAAGGAAAGAATTTATATATGATAGTCGTACTGCTGTATAGCATAACTCTGTTTTATACACCATTTCTATTAGGGTACTCAATGAAACTAGGGAACAAATACATTACTGCATGGACATTGTGGCTAATAATGATTATATTTTTATTAAACAGGATTGGAAATGTTGTGTATTTGCTAAAATGGATTAAAAATAATGTGCAAGATAAAGCTATCAACATTCACTTCTTCTATGATATTGCATGTGTGCTGGATACACATTTGAGAGTAAGATTTTTTAGCGGTTTTATTTGAATTAAGTTGTGGTCATGGTACTCTGGCATTTTTGCTTGTCAAATGATGCCCTGTTGTTTTTAATTTATCTTCTCTGTAGAATACGCACCAGGAAACATTGCTTGAAAATGTTACTCTTGCGATACCTGCATTTCACTGCTATGGACACAAAGTTTCTTGTCAGGTATTTTGAAATATTTTCTTTTAGAACACTTTTGAGGAGTTGAAAGGTATTGAAATTCACATGCATGCTTACTCTAAAACAGTTATTGTTTTCATGAAGCTTTGTTTGGTATTTTGTAACGCCAGGTCAACTACAGCGGAAGACGGCTGGAAGGGTTCGGGATGAGTGATGGCGAGGTGATGGAGAGACTGTGGTCTTACTTGAGGCCAACAGCAAAAATAACGAAGGAAATGACTCCAGCCCACCGAGTTGATACATTAACTGACTTCTTGATGCATTACGCTAAAAAGTCAATTTCGAACCTTGGTAATTTAGCTGTTAATCTTCACGTTTTACAAATACAGTTATCACCACAGTACATCATATTATAAACGATTTGTGATATGTTTTCGTAAACTCAATCGTTATCTTGCTGTTTTTCACCATGTTTCGTTATCCCCAAAAATTTAGGAGAACGACTTCGTGACCATTTAAAGAAAGCAGTGGAAACGGAGAAAGAAACTGAAGAGCAACTCAATTTGCTTCTTGAGAAGTTGAATGAGACAGGTAGGGATTTGATTTCGTTACTTTCGTTATTTTTCCCTTCAACTAATTACATTGTTCCTTTACGTGTTAAAAAGAATTAGACTTCATTGCATGTGCGTCCTTTTGTGAGCTTTATGTCGTAAATACATATTGTATATTCTCTTCCCTTCATTAGCGAATTGGCATTTGGGTATTGCGGGATACTAGAAATTGAAACTTCGATGAATGTAACTTTGTTAGATACATAGGTATGTCTAGATGATGATAGCCCCATTTTACTATTACCAAGGTATTAAGGTGGACGTATCCAACGTCTCAGAGTGGAGCATGATGGAGAAATCTACGGCTAACAAAGCGGCCAGTACAGGAAGACCCAGTACGTACAAATTTCGGCTATTTATTGAGGGGAACTTATTTGGAATCGTTCACCTTTAAAGACCAATAATAATTATGACAAATGAATGATTTCCATTGTACTTTGCCCCCCTTTTGATTACAGAGTGATAAATGTTTTGAAGTGCTTAAGAGGAAATTAGAGTACCACAACTGAAGTTCAGATAGGTACACGCAAGTTACTTAAACAGTTACAAGTTCGTGTATGATTTTACGTTTCCTACTTGAAGGTTCATCACCAGATGATTACCCGGACAAGTTGAGGCAGTTTTTCTGTGTAAGGTATGAAGTAGCATGGGGATCTGGTTTTCATACAATGTTTACCCCAAATTTTACAAAATGTGTAAATGTGTCAATTTTGGTCCATCACTTTCTGTCATTTCTCCTGACTTTCTCTGATGCTTGTCTTCTGAATTTTCAATCTGTTCATTAACAGAACAAACCTGCAAAAATGTTCCCCAGCATCTGAAACTTGGAAAGTACTGACCGATCAGCTTGACAGGTGTGAAACCATATTTTGGATCCTGCAATTTATTCCCCTCATCTGGGAACTAAATGATCTTTACGTAAGGATATTAAAACGATTTTCAAATGAGGTCCGCCAAAACAAAGCAAAGAACTCATTACCAGCCACAAAATCTAGAAATAGCTTATCATACAAGTAAACAAACAATCAGGCAGTCGGGCAATCAGAATTATGGAAAATTCCATGTCATTAAACGTGGAAGTCGTTATAGGTATTATACTGGGTTCTTAGGGCAAGTTTTGATTGCCAATCGCACTTCAAAGCAATGCAAATCCAAACCAATAATTTCAACCAAATTTTGGGTTTCTCCTTTGTTTTCCTTTACGCTGGTAATAGGTTGGATCAACAGCTAAAGAACCTTGAGGGCGGCCAACCCCGATGGTCTCCTGACAGTAGCATGTATATTGCATACCTCCGCGATTTGCAAGACAAGCGTCGAGAAGACTTGCTATTATCCATACATGTCAAGTGCTCAGAAAGGTGGTTTCTCTTACAACTGATGAAGAAATATGCAGGTATTGCATTGATATGTTTCAGTGCTAACAGTCGTCGATAAGAAGCCCGATTACAGCTAACCAACACATCGTATTGAAATGATTATAACCTAGGCTTTCTAGGGTATCATTTTGACTCATGTCGTGTTAATTCTTTAGATGGACAAGCCATTGCAAAACGGCTTTGTACGCAAATTACAAAGGCAACGGGAGCCATTAAACAGCTTGTCAAGGAGTACACAAGACAAAACGTTGACACGGTGGGTTGTAAATACCCTTCCACAATTGCGGTTGAAGACGCGCTAAGCATCGACAGTCCACTGTGGCGTGTACTAAACGATGACATCCAACCGCAGTCTGCTGTTCCCTATTGTTTAAAGAGGCAACTCATTGATTTGTTTCACACACGCAAAAGATGCTTAGAGGAAATAGCCAACACCAAAGAAGAAATGGCTCGAATGTTCAGTCATTTCGAGGGAAAGTTGAAGGTATTGGACACTTGGTCAAAGGAACTGATGGCACAGAAAGATACGGAGCGAGCTCGCGCATTACTCTCCATTGCCCGCACTAAAATGGATGAGCTTTCCGTATTCACAGGTCATCTCCACGGTCTCTTTTCTAATGATGATGATAGCCATGAGGAATGTGAAGCTCAGTTTGACCTTGGAATTTTCCCCGAAGTGGATTGTGATGATGCCGATGAGGAGGTTCAGATGGAGGACGATTACAACACTGATGAAGCTGACGTGGTTCAACAGCTTGGCCAAAGTAAAGTCTTTGAGGACCTGCGTTCCGTTCTCAATGCTGAATACGGAAGTGACAGTGAATCTGATTCAGATAGTTCAGATTTAAACACAGAAATATCTTGATTATAACTTGTGAGTCGTTTCAACTGCCTGTTCCTTTTCCTCTTTCACTCAAGAATGTAAATCTACGAACAAGTGTTACCAATCAGCTAAAAAAAATTAAGCTCACTGTCAACTAGTCAGTCACTTTATACGACAAATAACAGCTGTCCTCCACGAATTAATTCAATCTTGTTTTATCGACTTTGGCTCCTTGACGTATCCTTACCCTGGTCATTTTGTTGTGACGTTTGAAGCCAGATTAAATTGAAAAAGTTTCAGCATTTTGGCCTAAGTGTCTTTGTTCGTGGGACAAGAATTTTAACGCATGGCAATGGCGACCTTTATTAAAATTATTTAGTGCATTATTACATGAGTCAAGAACATCTAAGGTTCGCAATTTTGCTAAAACGAGTGAGAGTGCAAGTGTGGGTCAAGAGCAATATCCCATAAGAGCGACGAGGGAGTCGAGGCATCGGCCAATGTCGGCAAAATGGGTCCAAGTGTCCCATAAATACCATAAGAAAGTTGTGGAAACTGGCCTTTATGGCCAAAATGGGTCCAATTGCAAGTCAGTGTCGATATCCCACAAAGATCGTGGGAAACTTGTAGAAACTGGGCAATATCGCTAAAATGGGTCCAAGTGGGAGTCAAAATCGTTATAAGCAAGTTGTGGAAACTGGCAAATATTGACTCGCTCTTGGACTCATTTTAGCGATATTGGCCAGTTTCCAGAACTCTCATAAGATTTTCTTGGGATATTGCTGTTGATCTGCACTTAAACCCATTTTGGCAATATTGGCGAGTTTCCACATCTGTCCTATGATTTTCATGAGATATTGACATTGAGTGGCATCCGGCTCTATTTTGGCGATATTTGCCATTTTCCGAAACTTACCTATGATTTTCAAAGAATATCGACATTGACCTGCAGTTATACCAATTTTGGCGATATTTGGTCAGTTTGAAAATTTTCCATGGCATATCGACATTGACTCGCATTTGGATCCATTTTAACGAAATATTGGCAAATCTCTGCTACTTTACCATGATATTCATGAGATATTTGAAAACATCGATTTTGGCGATATTGGCTAAGTGCTGCGACTTTCCTGTGTCTTCTGTGGGAAATTGCCATTGACTGCACTTGGATCCATTTAGGCGAAATTAGCCAGTTTCCACGACTTTCTTACGATTCTCACAGGAAGTTGCCATTGATTTGCACCTTAACCCATTTTGGCGATTTCAGCCAATCTCTTTGACTTTCCAATGATTTTCATGGGATCTAAGCATTGACCCACAATTGGACCCATTTTTGTGATTTTGGTCAATCCCTGCGACTTTCTTATGATTTTCATGAGATGTCAACGTTGACCCGCACTTGCACCCATCTTGGCGATATTTGTTAGTTTCTACAACTTGCTTATAACGATTTTGACTCACACCTGGACCCATTTAGGCGAAAGTAGCCAGTTTCCACGACTTTCTTTCGATTCTCATGGGAAGTTGACATTGATTCGCACCCTAACTCATTTTGGTGATTTCAGCCAATCACTTCGACTTTCCAATGATTTTCATGGGATCTTAGCATTGACCCGCAATTGGACCCATTTTTGTGATTTTGGTCAATCCCTGCGACTTTCTTATCATTTTCGTGAGATGTCAACATTGACCCGCACTTGCACCCATTTTGGCGATATTTGCCAGTTTCCACATCTTGCTTATAACGATTTTGACTCCCACTTGGACCAATTTAGGCGAAAGCAGCCAGTTTCCGCGACTTTCTTACGATTCTCATGGGAAGTTGACACTGGTTCGCACCCTAACTCATTCTGGTGATTTCAGCCAATCTCTTCGACTTTCCAATGATTTTCATGGGATCTAAGCATTGACCCACAATTGGACCCATTTTTGAGATTTTGGTCAATCCCTGCGACTTTCCTATCATTTTCCTGAGATGTCAACATTGACCCGCACTTGCACCCATTTTGGCGATATTTGCCAGTTTCCACAACTTGCTTATAATGATTTTGACTCCCACTTGGACCAATTTAAGCGAAAGTAGCCAGTTTCCGCGACTTTCTTACGATTCTCATGGGAAGTTGACACTGGTTCGCACCCTAACTCATTCTGGTGATTTCAGCCAATCTCTTCGACTTTCCAATGATTTTCATGGGATCTAAGCATTGACCCACAATTGGACCCATTTTTGAGATTTTGGTCAATCCCTGCGACTTTCCTATCATTTTCCTGAGATGTCAACATTGACCCGCACTTGCACCCATTTTGGCGATATTTGCCAGTTTCCACAACTTGCTTATAATGATTTTGACTCCCACTTGGACCAATTTAAGCGAAAGTAGCCAGTTTCCGCGACTTTCTTACGATTCTCATGGGAAGTTGACATTGAATTTTTCTGTTCGACATTGATTTTAATCGATCAGCATTAATTTATCAGTTTTCTTATTGTTACATTTATATTACTGGTAGATTGATTGTTGTCAAATAAAATTATGATATTTATCTGTGTGGATTGTAATTTAAGATATGCCAAAAATTTTCCCCTTTCTTATAATTTTACAGTTGGTCACCAGGTGTCTCAGCAAGCTCTTAATAAACAATGAAAGTTATTCTTAAACTTACTCATAATTACCTGTTTTAAATATCTTACTTTTTAGGTTTTTTCTTTTCCTTGATTTACACAACTTTCTTAGTATGCAAGCTCAGTAATTTTCATGTAATTAAATGTTTGTCACCATGCACTCCCATCATGGGATACAACTTTAATCCAGCACTAAACAAACTGACATTGCTTAAGTAATGAGTATATATGTTATCACACTTATTTGGTTCTTCTAATTGTTACCAATCCTTATCAATGTTTTACACAGGTTGCAGTACTGGAAACACTTGGTGGTCATGCACTGATGTTATGTGCTTATGATGGTGTTTGTTACCAAGGTTCAGCTGGGATTGGTGACAGCCTTTTAAAAAACAAACATCATGGAAACATTTGCAAGTAGATTACACTGTGAGTACTGACTGTAGATATGCATTAATTAGCACTTTACTCTTGATATATACTTTCAGAAGCTCATTCTAATTTTACTTGTAATGTTGAAATCTTTCTGCAAATTTTTGCGCTTGAGAATTTGTGAATTGGATTTTTCCATACATGAGTTGATGAAAAAAAGAAAAACAATTAGTAAAACCAATTACCTGTAAATTCCAATTTGCATTTCATTTCCTCACTCAAAACATAAACAGAACCTCAAAAAAAGGTTATTGAGAGCAGTAGTCCCGGTACTCAATTTCTGTTACTCTAAGTGTACATCTATGTTCTTAAATATCAATATAATCTCAATATATTAAAACAATAAATGAATCCCAATGAAATTCACTACATTGATGCTTAGATCAACAACTTATTACACCAAGCATCTCGTTTCTTAAGAACTTAGAAAAGAAAGCATAATATTTCCAGTGAAAATAGGTCCTTACTTTATAGGTAATTCCCTGGTGGAAAAGCAAGACGTGTCAGTAAAACATCTACAAGAAGTGTTCAACTTCAAATACAGTATGCGTTTTTATAGCATATATTTGCCTTTATCCATGCACGTGCGGATTAAGGTCTTCGAAGATCTAGCTGATGTTCCTCCAAATTATTGAAAAATATATTTGTTTTCTCTTTCCACTGAAATGGCCGCATTTAGTTTCAGTTGACCCATGATTGAAAACTACATCTCCATTAACTACTATTTGAAGCACTTAAGGGGTCAATAACTGTTTTACACTCAGCTTCTGCCTTTTCTTGTGATTTGTTGCAATACGAAAAAAAGTCAGTCTTCTTTCCCAATATAAATTTTATTTCTGCTTTTAATGTATTGATGTGGTTATTCCCTTTATCTATGGCTATGATTTCTGTATAAGTGTCATATTCAATGCAACAAGGAGTGACTTTTAGCCTCGTTTTTTTTTTCCAGTCAATCTCTGTCTTTGTCTTTTGTAGGTGAACTTGTCGGAAACAGAGGAAGTAAAATGCCTTAAGCTAAGATACAGCAATTGGGAATTTTATTTAATAACCTTCCCTTGGATTTAAAGAAAGAGGTTGGTGTTATTCCGCGTAAACCGTCTCTTTACGGAAGCGGCCAGCGCCGAAAGCTGTGGCTCGCCCGTCATGACTGGAGCTTTGGTATTTCTTTGCCTTTACCCTCCATGGATAGTTCCACGACCCCTTCAGCCACCACTCACACATCAACTTCTCCTACGCCCACTCCTTCCCTTGTTAATTCGTCGACCTCCTGTTAATTAGTACTCCCGGTTTAAGTTAAAAACCACTGCTATTCACAACCGTAACAATACCAACTCACAACAAACTAACTACTAATTGAACTTACAAAACACCGTAGAAAAGATGAAATTTACACAACATACCATACATTCTTCCTTCACTTTGACACAACCTCATCACACACAAGTTCTTTAAGTGTTTATCAGTCATCTGCAACCAGAGCCACAGTGAGTGTTGACCACTGTACTTCCCGCGCATCCATTGTTCTTGGTACTCCTTCCTAATCTCAACGCAGCACTTCCTCTGCTGCTGGTTTTATCGTTTCCAAAGATGAGCAAGTTTTTTATCGCTGATTTTGTAAAGTTCAGTGTTAAGCGTGTTTACCACTCAAAGTGACGGGCTTATTACGTGTGAAAAGGAATTAGGAATTTCCATGAAACAAAGTGATCAGGCTGGAATGAAAGACTAGTGTACTATTTGGTCTCCTAAGTATTTAACACCAACGTTATTTACTTTGTAACCCTTTTTACGCAGATACTAATTTGGAATGCTGTTACCAAGCACGGCCTGAGAAACACGTGTGGTTTTTGTTCTTCCACCACGAACACACATTCATGGGCGCACAGTGAATCCGGGAAACTTTGTGGTTGAATGGTGCATTCTATGACGGAGAATCGATTTTTGTCGGTGGTTTTATGAATGGCCTTTAGAGCCGGCAACCTATTTTCACTCGACTTGCTGAAGTTTACTTCTTCAGGCTGACCTCCCTGTGAAGGCGCCATAACCTTTTGGAACTGTGCACAATAAATTGTAACGTGGTTTTGGCAAATAAATCTCTTAATTTTTATTTTTTGTTTGTGTGTTTGTTTGCTTTTTCTATGTTTATTTGGTTAATTTCTTGGCAATAAAAGGAAAAAGCACTGTCCATCGAGCATGGCATATCCGATGTTTATCGCATAGTTTCCTAACAAGTTTGATGATAAGTTTTCACGTACTCTAAACTGAACTTGCCGGAAACGTACAAACGGGGGGAATTAACTCGGCAGAGACCACTCGGCTAATGAGAACGGAACTCGTCGCGATTTCCTGGCACACAGCGATCTACTTCGAGTGAACTTGTACGGACGTCAAGAAAGAGATAGCGTTTGGTTCCACAGTATACTTTTATTCGTAGAGCGCTCTAACATACACCATGCTAGAGTAGAAGCTAAAGTAGTAATCATAAAAGCTGCACAAGGTACTTAAGAACTAACTGGTGAGAGGTGCTATTGAACCAATTTTTCTCGAGAGACCATTAACACTTGTATTTACCTAACAAAAACCAGTAATAAATAACAAGTGCCGACGTGCAGGAGCATAATGAAAGCGAGTAACAAGCAAATCTATTGGTCAATTGTCTTGTCAATGCTAGTACTTTACATATCAATCAATGACTCTAGTATCGTAGTCCATCATCCCCTTATGAACTGGTCTGAAAAGTTTCCATTTTTAGGCTTTCTATCGTATCATGGAACAACACTAAAAGTGTCATTTTTTCTTGAAAAGAATAAGGGGGAAACAGTCCCTTCTACTCATTTTCTTTGCATTGTGGTTACTTTGGTGTTATGAAACCAATTAAGACACGAAACGAAGATCGTATGGCCCGGATTTCTTTGGTCTTTAGCGGTTTCATTGGGTAAAACCCCGAATACTGTGGGGGTGTGTGTGTGTGTTAGCCTTCCCAGGAGGATACACGTAGTATACTTGATATACAGCGTAATACATCAAGAACTGATCCCTGTTATCACTTGTTTCCTATTGGCATGCACCACATTTGTTCTGAGCCGAGTGTTTACGAAGATTTCACCACCTTTCAGAGAATTAAAGACAATTTGCAGCAGACGTGAATTTAGCCAAACCAGAGTTCTCGAGTAATGAAAACTCGGTAACATTGTTATGGTTTTCATGGGATAATGACATTGGGTCCCACTTGGACTTATTTTGGTGATATTGGCGGATTTCCACATCTGTTTTATGATTTTCATGGGAGATTGCGGTTGGTCTGCAGTCAGACCCATTTTGGCAATATTGGTTAGTTTCCAAATTTTTCCTATGATTTCCATGGGAAATCGACTTTTAATCGCACTTGTACTCATTTTGGCGACTCGCCCAGTTTCCAGAACTGTCCTATGATTTTCAAGGGCTATTGTTGTTGGTCCTCACTAAGATCCATTTTAGTGATATTGGCGAGTTTCCACATCTGTCCTAAGATTTTGATGAGATGTTCACCTTGAGTCGCACTTGGACCCATTTTGGCGATATTGGCCCCTTCACATAACTTTCTCGTCATTTTTATGGGATATTGGCATTAATCCACACTTGGACTCTCTTTGGCGATATTGGCGAATTTCCTCACCTTCATATGATTTTCATGAGATATCGCTGCCAATCCTCGCTGAGACCTATTTTAGCGATTTTGGCGAGTTTACACATCTGTTCTATGGTTTTGATGAGATATTGAGTCGCACTTGAACCCATTTTGGCAATATGAACCGGTTTCCACAACTTGGCTATGAGTTTCACAGAATATCGATATTGACCTGCACTTATACCCATTTCGGCGATATTAGCGAATTTTGCCATCTTTTCTCTGATTTTCATCGAATAGTGACGTTCATCCGCACTTAGATCCATTTTGACGTCATTGGCGAATTTTCAACTATTGTCTTATGATTTTAATGAGAGATTGCCGTTGGTCCGCACTTAGACCCATTTTGGAAAAAGTTGGTCAGTTTCCAGATTTTTCTTATGATTTCAATGATATCGATATCAATGATATCGACATTGACTCGCACTTGGACTCTTGGCGATACTACCAGTTTCCAGAACTCTGTTATGATTTTCATGGGATATTGCTGTTGATCAGCACTAAGACCCATTGGCGATATTGGCGAGTTTCCGCATCTGTCTTGTGATTTTCATGGGAGATTGCTGTTGGTCCACACATACACTCATTTTGGAAATATTAGTCAGTTTCCAAATTTTTCCTATGATTTCCATGGGATATCGACATTGAATCGCACTTGGACTCATTTTTGCGATACTAGTAATTTTCCATAACTCTTCTAAGATTTTCATGGGATATTGCTGTTGATCCGCGCCTAGACCCATTTTAGTGATATTGGCCAGTTTCCACATCTGTCTGAAATTTTCATGGGACATTGACATTAAGTCGCAGTTGGACTCATGTTGGCAATATTGGCCAGTTTACATAACTTTCTTCACATTTTTATGGGATATTGGCATCAACCCACACTTGGACTCATTTTAGCGAAATTGGCAAATTTTCTCACCTTCATATTATTTTCTTGTCGACACGCATTAATTTGGAACCATTTTAGCGATATTACGTTCAGTTTTCTAAATTTTTCCCATGATTTCCACGGGAAATCGTCAAATGCACTCAAAAGCCTAAAATCTAAAAAAAGTTTACAGGAATCGACCAATTGAGCGAGCGAGCGAGCGAATGGCATTCCCCACATCGTATCTATAACTCGCTCTTGCGCATGTGCGCAATTCACGAGTTAAAAAGTAAAGGTCACGAAAAACATAGATGAAGCCACAAAGGCCAAACGACAAGTGCCAAGCAGCCATTTTCCATGGAAGTTTCTTTCTCCTGGCAGTAAAATCAAACGTGCGAGAAACGTCCGCCAACAGCGATCTAGGCTGAATAAACAAGCACTAAGGTTTTACAAACGTACTAAGATTGAGCTGCGCGAACAGCAATCCAAGGAACTTTGGCAGCTGATTGAGGCAATTGAAAATTCATAGACAGGGAAGAGAGAACTTAAAAAGATTACTGCTGATGGGAATAAACTTGAAGGCAAAGTGGGTCTGAAAGCAGGAGACTGCATCGATGGAGTGTGGCAAAAGGACCGAGACGGAACAATGGTATGCACGAATTAAAATGTGTATATATATTTAGTAAAAATCTACTAGTATACTAATGCAAATGCGGCAATCTGATTGGCTGAGCTACTGCACACTATCAGCCATTGGAGTGCACTGGTTGAAGGTTGTCTTCGTAATTTAGCGAACTTTTGCAGGATGATTTAGAACTTTTACTGAAGTTTTACGGAAGTTTTGGTCAAGCTCTTTGTTGCTCATTCATCTTTCAGTGCACCAAGCTATTAAAAGAAAACGGCATAAACTGACATGAGTAATGAAAAATTACTTTTATTGGTGTTCTGGTGTACGTTTTTAAGAAAAATATGTTGTTGTTGGTTATAAACGCGTGTGCGCCAGCTAATTAATCCTCTTATTTTAATCATTGTAATAAAGGTAAAGCAATTACTGATAGTACCAAACAATATATTACAATATAAAAATTATAATAGAGCTGTGTGAGTGCAATGTAACCCTTTTTCCCTTAATATTTCTTGTGAATTCCATGTAAATATTCATAAATAATATTTTTGTTAGGTTCAGAAGTACCTAACAACAAGATTTGCAAACATTATGAGAATGTAAATTGCCCGACCATATGAAAGGGTATATGAATAAAGAACTTTTGTTGCACCTTTTTTTGACATTATCTGGAACTGTTTAGAAAAAATAATTTCCAAATTTCCCAGTTTAGGATCAGATGAAGGTAGCATGAAATCTGAAGGGTGGTGGCATTTTCGGCTTTACCATGGCACCAGACGAGTCGCCCATCTTGCATGATTTCTACATATCAGCTATCCAGAGTGGGAGCCAAAAGGCCAGTTATATTGTGCAGTTTCTCAGGAGGGACTTGACCTCTGAATATGACATGATTGGCCCTTACTTCTCTGTCCCCAGTTCCATGGATTCTAACATCCTACAGGAGTTCTTTATGCTATGCTTAAAAGCATTTACTGCATTTGGCTTTGGAGTGGCCATTGTCCTCTGTGACGGTGCATCTTCAAATTTGACCCTTTTGAAAATTCTTTGTGGGTGTCCCAGGGAAACACTTCCCATAGATGATCAGGCAGAAACCTTGAAAAGCACGGTATTTTTTCAACGTGTCTTTTACTAATCCAGAGGATCCTTTTGGAAAACCATGATTTGCCATGATTTGCCCAAGCCATCAGGTATTTATCTTTTTCTTGTAAAAACAAACACGGAAAGAGTGTGTCTAACATGCCTTCATTTTGAGATATTACATTTACTTACATGAACACTTCCCTACATTTCAATGTCTCTTCTGAATTCACAATCCTGTCCTTAATTAGATGTAAACGCCTTACACCAGTAAATCAAAGAGTGGGTAACTTTATCCAGCACGTACCTTGCTATCCAGCAGATAAATTGTATTGGTTGGAGTACATTTTATCCACTTGATAGCGATTTATTTAGTGGATAGAGTTATCCACTATTTGTTGAGCCGAGGCCTGGTCATGTTATAAAATGAAGATGGCCTAAAGTCATACCTCCAACATATTCATGACACCCACTGTTAAGGATATCGAACAAAGAACAGCCTTTTTGTTGATTAGATCAATTGTCAATTACTTTAATTTGCATGCCTAGTTACGATCTTAGTTACAATGTTTATCTTTTTCCCTATTGGTTTGAAATCGGATATTTTAGCATCACCACGCGCATATAAAACCTAAATTAGCGTCCCTATAAGCCAGAGTTTCGTAAGATTTCACCTTGAACAGCAATAACTTCGTCTTTCCTTCCAAACCTTTGGCACAAGCGGGACCGATATGTAAGTGATTTTGTTAGTTTTATTTCCATATGTTTAAGTTTAGTTTTTTACCTTGGGCGATAGCGCACATATGTACTGTGTTGTACAACAGTACAACTAATTATCTTGAAATCAAGGAGTATTTTGAAATAACTAGACTCTCACAAAGTAATGTCCACATTTTAGTCTTTGGGCTGTTAATCAGCCGCAAATGGTCATTGTGTAGCCGATCTTTGAATCTCGATTAGTTTTAATTTAGCCTTTTATGATTTGTTTATGTTAATTCACGTTAATTGTTGTTATTTTAATCGCGTTATCGACATAGGCACGTAAAGCGTCTCATTCATGCTTTCGTTATAATATTATTGCAATTTCAGTTTACGATCGTGATCGTGACCGTGATCTAAATAAACACCGTTGATAGTCATCTTGGTTTTCGTGGTTTCATTACGACCGGTAAAATAGTCCCACATCAGCGACACTTAGAAAACACGCATAGCGACACCCCTCGAAGTTTCCTCTTTCGTCGCAAGCGTCACAGTAAAATATCGTTGCTTAATTCCGCCAAATGGTTTCGAATTCTATTTAAACTTCGTCTCGATCCTTTGGTACTTTGTTTCTTGGCAAAGGAACGATGAGTGTTTTTAGCGAACCGGTCCTCGGACGTATTAGGACACCATCAGAGTTGGACTTTGAGGCGACGCCTCAAATACCAAAGCCACCCAGGAGTGTGGCGGGCGTAGAACTTTCACGATTCGAATTCTCCAAAACAACTGGACGAAGAAGAGTAATGACTGAAAGGGGTTTGGCTTATCAGCTGGAAACAAAACTTTTTAATCGGAACTCCGCCTTCAAAAAATTAAAACAACAGATGGATAAGATTAATGTGCTGCGCGATTTACCCGAGACAACAATAGAACAATTAGAAGAGAGATTCAAATTGGATAACTTGAAAGACAAATTCAATACCGCATTCAAGGAGCACGATGATCTAATTCAGTCAGAAAAAGAAAAGTAAGATTCATATCGACGGTTCGATATTCGCGATCGGGAATTTATTGAGTGCAGAGTTAGACTTTGTGAACGTATGCAATCACTTGAAAGATACCTCAGTTGGGCACAGTCAGTGAGATCTGTCAAATCTGGTCACAGCATGAAATCAAAGGCGTCTGGAAAGTCTAAATTTAGTACGTCCTCTACAAAACATCTTTCCCTTGCGCTACTCGACGCCGCATCCAAGGCTGCCAAGTTACAGGCCAAAATGGAATTTCTCGACAAAGAAAGAGAATTAAGGCGGCTGCATCTTGAGAAAGAGATAGCTATCACAAGCGCCGAAAAAGTAGCGATAAAGCGAATCCTAGATGAAGAAAGACTAGCGGGCTATAAAGAGGAGTCAAGTGTCAAAGATGTTAATCCCGCGGTTAAACAGGAGTTAAAACCAGACGTTAGTGACGAGAACATTAAACAAGAAAGAAGCTTTAAGGCTAACCCGTACACTCCTCCGTTCGTTCCTGGAAGTTATCTAACGCCACCCTTTGAGCCTCGGAAAGCAGATCCTACATTCACGCCCCAATTTCAAGAGAATGGCGTTAATACCACTCTTCAAGAAATCGTCAGCCTACAAGCGAAGCAGGCCGAATTGAGCTCATTAATTATCAATCAGCAGAAGATTAGCAGCCTCCCGGTTAAAGAGCCGCCGGTCTTCTCCGGAGATTACTTTGAATATCCAGCCTTTGTGACCGCCTTCGATTCCATCATTTGCAGTAATGTACCATCGAACAAAGACCGGCTGTATTTCCTTGACAAGTACACCAGAGGCAAGGCTAACAACGTAGTGAAAGGTTTCCTGGCTATGAGCTCTGACAGTGCCTACGATAAAGCTCGGAAGATGTTAGACCAGCGTTTCGGGAATCCCGTCCACGTAGCTGAGGCTTACAAGTCTAGTCTAAGAAACTGGCCAAAGATAAATGATGGTGATAGCAGTGGCCTCCAGGACTTCTCTGATTTTCTCATACAATGCGAAGAAGCAATGAAGACGATGCAGTCAATGGGAGACCTCGACTCAACAGAAACTCTCCACCTTGTCAGCAGCAAACTTCCTTCTTACTCTGCTGTGAAATGGTGCCGGCATGCTCATGAAAGGCAAACCAAGTCTAAGAAAATAATCACATTTAGCACCTTTATGAACTTTGTCAGAGAAGAAGCAGAACTTGCAAATGACCCCATCTCACCTGATGCCCTAAAAGCGGAACACAAGAAGACTGGTACCCAGCCGAAGTGGGGATGGAAGAACAAGTCAAAGAAGAAGGACGATAGTAATTTGAGCGCCAATTCACTCGCGACATCAGGTACTCCACACCCCAGCGATCTTGCCTCGTCGACAAAACCATTTGCAGATCAAACAGATCAGGCCTGCCCCCTTTGCAACAGTCAGCACGCCCTCGTCAAGTGCAGCAAATTTCTCAAGAGTTCGGTAGATGAACGCAGTGAATTTATTCGCAGTAAAGCTCTTTGTTTTGGCTGTTTCAAGTCAGGTCACATGTCTTCGGGATGTCGTAATAGATCCATTTGCAAAGAATGTGGAAGACGTCACCACACCTTATTGCATGGCGTAAAACCAAAATCCACCCAGAGTCGTCCACAGCCTGACCGCAAGTCACAAGAAACTCAGCGCCCATCTAACAAGAATGAACCACTCAGCGAGAAACCTCCAGTTTCAGGATCCGCGAGCTCAAACCTGATCAGTGTAACCCACAGCTCAGCTACAGAGTCTGCCAGCATAATCACTAATTGTCGAATCATCCAAGTTCTTCTGTTCCACAAGGATAACCCAGCCAAAGCAATCAAGGTCTACGCCCTCCTAGACGATGCAAGTGACACAACCTTCGTGACCACCCAAGTACAGCGTGAACTCGGTATCAAGGGTGTTGAAACTAGTTTAGATTTAAGCACGATGCTTGGTCGACAGAGGATAGCAGTTGAAAGAATTGATGGCTTGATTGTTCAGCGACTTAACAGACGCACCGAAGTTGACCTACCCAAGACGTATTCAAGGCAGACCATTCCTTCCCGTCGAGACCAAATTCCAAGACCAGAAACCGTGAACAACTGGCCGCACCTTAAAAGGATCCAAGGCAAAATTCCTCCGTACGATGAAGACGTAGATATTGGCCTGCTAATTGGTTGCAACTGCCCCAAAGCGATCACACCAACAGAAGTCATTCGCGGTAAAGGAGAAGAACCTTACGCTGTCCGAACCTTGCTAGGTTGGAGTATCGTGGGACCAGTTGCCACATCAGACACCCATAGAGACGGCCACGCCCTAGATTCCACCTGTCATTGTACCTTGACGAGAGAGGTTATTTCTGGAGCAAGTGACAGCGCTAACCAGTTGAGTTTCATTCTCCACGGGAAAACGAAGGAGGTCATAAACCCATCAGCCATTAATCAGATGTTCGAGCTCGATTTCTTGGAACACAAAAACAAATCGAAGCATGGTCTATCCAAAGAAGACAGAAAGTTTATTCAGATAGCAGAAAAGGGAATTCAGCATCGCGATGACGGCCATTATGAGCTCCCACTATCCTTGAAGAACGAAACCATTGAGCTTCCAAACAACAAGAAAGTAGCGCTTTGCAGACTTAATCAGCTAAAAAGAAGGTTCGTGGGTAGAAACGGCCAGAAATACTACACGGACTACTCGGAATTTATGAAGAAATTGATAAAGAATGGATACGCTGAGAGGGTACCAGAGATGTCTGAATCGGAACATGCATCCCATGGTCAAGTTCAAGAGAAAGCGAACGTTTGGTACATTCCACACCATGGAGTCTATCACCCTAAGAAGCCCAATAAGATTCGTGTAGTTTTCGATTGTGCTGCCGAGTACGAAAGTGAATCGCTAAACAAGCACCTGCTTCAAGGCCCCGACTTGACAAACAATTTGACTGGAGTGCTTTGCAGGTTTCGACAAGAACCAATCGCTTTCATGTGTGACATAGAAGCCATGTTTTACCAAGTAAAAGTGAGTGAAGAATTCAGAGACTTGTTGCGTTTTTTCTGGTGGGAAGATGGCGACCTCACCAAAGAACCGAAAGAGTATAGAATGACCGTACACTTGTTTAGAGCCACCTCGTCCCCAGGCTGCGCAAATTTCGCTTTGAAGTCTACGGCCAATGATTTTGAAGAAGAATTTGGAGCTAGTGCCGCAGATTTCGTTCGTAAGGACTTCTACGTTGACGACGGTTTGAAGTCCGTTTTCTTGGTAGACGACGCAGTGAAGCTGATCGTAAGTGTAAAGCAGATGTGCAGCAAAGGAGGCTTCCGGCTTCACAAGTTTGTGTCCAACAGTAAAGAAGTCATCAGAAGAATCCCAGAGCAAGACAGAGCAGATGGTGTGAAAGAGTTAGACTTAGACCTTGATTCACTTCCCTTAGAGTGCGCACTCGGCGTCCATTGGTGTGTTGAGTCTGACTGTTTCCAGTTCGCTATCGCACTACAAGATAAGCCATGCACTAGACGGGGTATACTCTCCACTGTGAGCTCGATTTTCGATCCGCTCGGATTCGTTGCTCCGCTCTTGTTGGATGGAAAGTCAATTCTTCAAGATTTGTGTCGCCATGAAGTAGGCTGGGATGATCCGATACCAGAAGACATCAAAGTTAAGTGGGAAAAGTGGAGATCAGATTTGCTAGAAGTTCGACGCATTTCAATTCCCAGATGCTATAAGCCCGATGACTTTGGTCGTGTTGTGAGCGCACAACTTCATCACTTCTCGGACGCGAGCGTCAAAGGTTATGGTCAGTGTAGTTACCTGCGCCTTGTAGACGAAAACCAGAGAGTTCATTGCTCCTTTGTTATGGGAAAGTCAAGAGTGGCACCGTTGAAGCCTGTAACTATACCACGCCTGGAACTTGCCGCCGTGTGCTCAGTGAGAATCAGACAGCAGTTGCGACTTGAGCTAGAGTACACCATTGACAAAGAATACTTCTGGACAGACAGTAGAGTGGTACTTGGATATATAGCCAACGAGAGTAGGCGTTTTCACGTGTTCGTCGCCAACAGAGTTCAAGAAATTCAAGAAAACACTTCAATTGATCAGTGGAAGTACGTCGAATCAAAACAAAACCCTGCAGATGAAGCGTCTCGAGGCCTGAAGACACAAGAGCTGTTACATTCCTGCTGGATTACTGGGCCAGCGTTTCTTTGGGAGAACGAAAACAAGTGGCTACCCAAAGAAGACCACAAACTCCAAGAAAACGACCCAGAAGTTAAGAAGTCTGTCACCATGGCAACCACGACAATAGTGCAAGCACATTCAGAAAAGTTGAGCCTTGCTGAAAGAATAGAATATTTCTCTGACTGGTATCGAGCCAAGCGAGCAGTTGCCCTATGTCAACGCTACGTCAGAGTTCTGAGAGATCGAGCGCTCAAGAAGAAGTGCATCCATGGAGAAGTGCAAGTGCTGAACGTCAGTGATTTGAAGAACGCCGAGAGTGCAATTATTTGTGATGCACAGATTAAAGCCTTTAAAGAGGTAATAGAAG
This sequence comes from Pocillopora damicornis, assembly GCF_964200805.1. Classification (NCBI taxonomy): domain Eukaryota; kingdom Metazoa; phylum Cnidaria; class Anthozoa; order Scleractinia; family Pocilloporidae; genus Pocillopora; species Pocillopora damicornis. Next base: position 15,213,070 of record NC_142673.1, on the reverse strand, counting down.
TTTTACAGAAGATGAAGCAGGAAAACACCGACCCTGACAGTAGAGTTTTCGCCCGACAGAGAAAGACCAACATGAAAACAAGCAGCTCGCTCTACAAGCTCGACCCGTTCTTGGATGGAAATGGAATTTTGCGAGTCGGTGGACGTCTCAGACGTGCAAGCTTGACAGAAGACGTGAAGTTTCCCATCATCCTGCCTCGAAACAGCCACGTCACCAAGCTGATTGTCAAGCATTTTCATGAACGTACACAACATCAAGGCAAAGGGATGACCTTAAATGAAGTACAATCAAATGGCTTCTGGGTGGTCAGCGGTTCATCGGTAGTCGCCAACATGATTTCATCCTGCGTCAAGTGCCAGAAACTACGCGGAGCAGTGCAAGAACAAAGGATGTCAGATTTACCCGAAGATCGCCTCGAGTCCACTCCACCCTTCACATACTGCGCCGTTGATTATTTTGGGCCCTTTGTCATCAAAGAGAGAAGGAAGGAACTAAAACGTTATGGCGTGCTCTTCACCTGCATGGCTTCAAGAGCAATACACATCGAGATTGCCAACTCCCTCGAGACTGACTCATTTATAAATGCCCTGAGAAGATTCGTAAGTCATCGAGGACCTATCCGCCAGTTAAGGAGCGATCAGGGGACGAACTTCGTTGGAACTCGCACAGAACTCACCCAAGCATTAGCTGAGATGAACCAAGACAAAATCAAGAAAAGGTTGCTCGAAGAACAGTGTGACTGGTTCACCTTCAAAATGAACGTCCCAGCGGCGAGCCACATGGGAGGCATTTGGGAGCGACAAATCAGAACAGTTCGTAACGTCCTCGCATCACTATTACAAGACAATGGACAACAGCTAGACGACGAGTCTCTTAGAACCTTGATGTGCGAAGCAGAAGCTATTGTCAACAGCCGCCCCTTGACAGTGACCCAGCTTTCTGATCCAGATTCAGCCAGTCCACTCACTCCCAACCACCTCTTGACAATGAAGTCAAAGGTCGTTCTTGCTCCACCAGGTGCCTTCTAGCCAGCCGACATGTATTGTAGAAAGCGTTGGAGGCGAGTCCAGCATCTGCCGAACGAGTTCTGGACTCGATGGAGAAAAGAATTCCTCCTCAGTTTACAGCAGCGCCAAAAGTGGTCACGCCCTTGGAGAAACTTGATTGTTGGTGCTGTAGTCATAGTGAAAGATGAAAGTCTTCCTCGGAGTGCCTGGCAGCTAGCAAGAGTATCAGTGGTCTACCCTAGTTCTGATGGCCAAGTAGTGGAGAGACCAGTACAGAAGTTGGTATTGCTGTTGCCAGCGTCAAAGAAAGATTGAGATCCGGGGTAATTCCCAGCCGAGGAGCCTTCTAAGAAATGAACTGATCCATGAAAAAGGAACTTATAGAACAGTAATTGATTAATTAATAGAATAATAAATAGATTAACTAAGAAATTGACAGATGTATTGATTAGTGAAATATGAATATTTCAGGGGAGTCATGTTAAGGATATCGAACAAAGAACAGCCTTTTTGTTGATTAGATCAATTGTCAATTACTTTAATTTGCATGCCTAGTTACGATCTTAGTTACAATGTTTATCTTTTTCCCTATTGGTTTGAAATCGGATATTTTAGCGTCACCACGCGCATATAAAACCTAAATTAGCGTCCCTATAAGCCAGAGTTTCGTAAGATTTCACCTTGAACAGCAATAACTTCGTCTTTCCTTCCAAACCTTTGGCACAAGCGGGACCGATATGTAAGTGATTTTGTTAGTTTTATTTCCATATGTTTAAGTTTAGTTTTTTACCTTGGGCGATAGCGCACATATGTACTGTGTTGTACAACAGTACAACTAATTATCTTGAAATAAAGGAGTATTTTGAAATAACTAGACTCTCACAAAGTAACGCCCACATTTTAGTCTTTGGGCTGTTAATCAGCCGCAAATGGTCATTGTGTAGCCGATCTTTGAATCTCGATTAGTTTTAATTTAGCCTTTTATGATTTGTTTATGTTAATTCACGTTAATTGTTGTTATTTTAATCGCGTTATCGACATAGGCACGTAAAGCGTCTCATTCATGCTTTCGTTATAATATTATTGCAATTTCAGTTTACGATCGTGATCGTGACCGTGATCTAAATAAACACCGTTGATAGTCATCTTGGTTTTCGTGGTTTCATTACGACCGGTAAAATAGTCCCACATCAGCGACACTTAGAAAACACGCATAGCGACACCCCTCGAAATTTCCTCTTTCGTCGCAAGCGTCACACCCACATCAAGTTATGTAACACTTGTAACACTTAAAGCATTTTCAGATCTGTCACAAGTGTGTAATTAATTTTCCTCTTACTGCAATTGCTTTAACCATCTATGATACACCAGTCATCTTTTTCCAATTTACAGAACATGATAGCTGCCTTGTACAGCTCAAGACCCTCTAGTTCAAAAAGTCTTACTCTAGATGCTATCCAGTTTGGATAGGAAACAATTGAAAAAGTTTAAAACCAAGAAATGGAGAGAGCAGAGATGGGTAGAAGTCACAAAGTCCCTAGACTGAAGTATGCATTTGTTTACAGAGATAATTGGACTCGCCTGTGATAAGCAGGTGATAAAATTTGTTTGTACTTTTCTTCCTGATCATGAATTCAAAGTAACATCAGATAGTGAAATATTTAAATCTCTATGACACCTTTTTTCTGCCTTCTTCTACTGAAGTGCCTTTCTTTGTAGAATAAACCATCAATATGCATGATATAAATATTTATTGTTGTTGTTTATCTCATTGTTATGCACCAGGTTTTCCACAAAACAAAGGCTTTGAGAAAATATGCAGGCCCCACTGCTAATGCTTTTTTCCTTATCATTTTTAAATCTGTAGCAACGTTACATGGTCGCAGCTATTCAAGATCTTGCAAAAGAGCCCAATCAGGAAAGTGCTGCTCTTGTTGCAAGCTTCCTAGAGGCATGCAATATACTCTGACAACACCAAGAAATCCAGACAGAAAAAGTCTCTTGCATGGCAGGTTAGCTGGTGCGAAATAAGAGATTAAATTATGTATTGCTGGCCAAAAAAGTAATGCATGGTGACTGAGCCATTTTTGAAATCTCAAAATGAACAGTTGCTGCTACTGTTGGGATGTGACAACTGAACTAAATAAATATACAACAATGTAACCTGCCACCATGGACCATTACCTTCTTTTCAATAATTCAGAGGCAGTAGTCGTGCCAGGTTAATGTAACCTTGGAAAGCGGATGCACTGTACCTAGCACTGTGCATGCTTTGTGTTAGAATTCAAAGTTAGAGCCATTTAACATTGTAATGTCTTGAAATATTAGTTCAAATGCGAATACTCAAATAAAAGCTTAAGGCTTGCTGAGCAACACTTTTGCATGGTACTGTTTCTCTCTATATTTTTTTGAAATGACTTTCTAGAAATGTTATCTGCCTTGAGCTTGGGAAACCTTAAATATGGAGGGCACAGGTTAAAAAATGACATTTTTAACTTGTTTTTATGTCATGTATTTGTAGACTTGAGATCTTCTCCGTGTTGTCATAAATAGATTTCTATCCTTTTGCCAGTGATTCTTCACCAGTGTCTCACCAGATGGGAGATATTTTTTCAGCCCACTGAGAATCAATGGAAGTGCATTAGAGTCTATTTTCAGTGTTTTAAAGCACACTAGCGAGGGAAATTTATCCGCAATTGCTTACTCACCTGCATTGGGCAGGTTAATTAACAGATAAAGTTTAACTCTGAATAACTATTCAAAAAAGAACCACAGGCACATAACCTTACATATAGATAGGGAGTCATTGTCTATTGCAAACCAGATTTGTATTAAGTGTACTAAAGTGTCTAGTTCTCTATGTCAATTTATCTTCCCAACTACCATTGCACAGTCCACGATGGGAGAGCGGCAAGGTAGCAATGCCTGTACAGTTATTGCTGTTACATTTGGGGCCTACTGTGTGCATTATAATCTGTGTGTGTCCTTACTTTTGAAACAGTTACCACAGTTGTGGACATCTTCATTTATCAATGTAATATGTGATGGCAATGACATCTACGATGACGTCTATGGCAGCTGTTTACTTAGATGTAGAAGATGTAGTACAGTCAGTGGGCACAGAATGTAATCTACAGTCAGTAAGTTCAATGTTTAGTTTTACCGATGCTAATGATTTTGCTGATCTAGCAGCATATATCAGAAATGTTCAGCAGCCATCCTCCGGGGTTCTTATTGGCTGAGGTAAGTCTGTGGGAATTTTAGTAGAAACTAATGGCTTTTGTGCACTCATTGACAGTCATGTTCACACGAGCAGTGGTGCAATCATTTTGATCGCAAATTCTCCCAGCAGTCTCGTTACTGCAAACTCAAGAATTTTGCCTGAGCAAAATTTAGCTTTCAATCTTGGTACGTTTTACATGGGTAATGTATGAAGATGCATCGGCTAAGAATATATTATTAGAGTTGATATAATTGATTGCTACTCCTAGTTAGCTCCTGTATTCACTGAGCTATGATATAATTAGAATGAAAAAAAATAATTAATAAATAACTCAGCTATAAACAAAAGTAACTGAGACACTTAATCAAGCAAGTTCCTAAGAGAGGCACTCACCTTTAGGCTCTCTCTTCGGGGGAAAGAGTAGACAACAGAGGGAGAGAATGTGCGGAGAGAATGTGCAAAGAGATAGGGAGGGGGATTCATGCTTTTTAATAACTACGGAGCCTGTTAACAGGCTACACTTTCCTTGTAAGGTAAAGCAGGAATTGAACAGGTTTGTCCTTGTTTGGGATGGCTAGGTTTTAACCCACTTAAAATTACAAAAATAAAAACTATGCATACTTAAAGTTGTGAGTGTCATCTATTACAAGAGATGTTTTAATACTAGGCTATACTGGGTTGAGACAAAAGCAGTAACTATTATTTTGTCATTCTTCAATGAAGAAATTAAGCTATTTTACTATGCAAAGGACTTGACATCCTGCGAAAAGTAAAAACCCAGTTAGTTTAGGGGATATGAACATTCATTTAATTGATCAACTTCTCATTGACATATTTTGCATGGTATGTGCTTGGAAATGAGAGGGTATAAAACTTGAACAAATACGTTAAGCTTACTACTTGCGTTTTGTAGCCAAAGCGTAAGCTTTCAAACGAGGTCTCAGCATTTCATCGGCGTCCACCACTTTACCTTGATCTTTCAATTGTCTCTCAATTCTGGCATTCATAAATTCATTACTACGAGTGTTTGCAAGTTTTCAGACCAAGGCTTGAAAAAAGAACATCAACAATTTCCATACCAGAGTCATTTTCAAAGTTCACAAGTGATGCAACAAGCAGCCGAAAGTCCACTTCCAAATTTTCATTGTTCAGCACTGCGTTCGGATACATAGTTAGAAACTTCGGTGGATATTTTCGTAGGTTGGAGTCTGTCGCAAATTCTTGAACCTCATTATCAACAGACCTCAAAAATGGAATCATTTCAACTCGTGAAAAATCAGATTGCCTTCGTCGAGGTTTTTTAGACTAGATGGAAAGTCTGATTTGTCCTTCATTAATAGTTCCTGGAGAAGTGTTAATTCCTTTTCCATTCTCAGCTTTCTTTGACTTGACAATTTACTGCGTCCTTTCTTCCCTGCCAAAGTCTCCTTCCTCAGCTTTATCATCCGGTGAAGAGCTACCCCACAATATGGATACAAAGTATCATCTGATTCTTCTCTCAACTCGTGTCTCGCGTGATGAACAGCTTCGTTCACGGTCTCGGCAGAGGTTTCTGCTTTTTAAAGGCACTCGTGCTTGTGAATGATGGTGTAAACAGATTCATGAAGGACGCTCATAACACAGTGAACCGACTCTGGACTAAAGCTTTCCTTTAACTTCTTCAATAGCCGGTCCAAAATCATACGCCCCTGTGTGGTCTTGCCATACTGGAAATTAGACAAAAATTTCAGCCATGCCATGGAAAACGCCATTCTGCTGCAGCTTTTCAGGGAACTCTCAAAAGATTTCTTTGTTAATGTCGAAAATTTTCGGCAAAACCCACCCACCAAGAGTTGAACTTGTTGTTTCTGAGAAACATCTAAAACATGTTCGGCGAAAGATTTCCAATCGCTCTGACTTTATCCGTGAATCTTCCATCAACATTAGTGGTATTCGTTTTTCAACATAGTCTTCTTGTTCTGTACTAAAAATCCAAGCAGAAAGTTCTTCCATTCCTTTTCTATCTAACATAGCGGTTTCTTGTTTTCTACGTTTATTCGCCTCCGGACACGTGACTTTTGTGCTTTCCGAGCTACTTCCTTTCTTCTTTGACTTTCCTTTTCCACGGCTAGAACTCGTCGCAGAATTACTGACCCTGAGTTCACTGAAAATTCACGCAGTCCTTTGTTCCATTTGGTGACCCCTATTGAAGGCCTAAATGTAATAACTGTCCTAAATTTAATGTAGTCTTACCAGTAATAACATTTGGTCCTGAATGTAATAAAGTCCTAAATGTAATAACATTCAGTCCTAAGTGTAATAAGCCTCCAATGCAATCGTTTAACTTAGCCAGTGCATTGTCGTTGTAGCGGACATCCACCTTGAGATGTTAAAGTGACAGATGTTACACCAAACAATCCTCTGACCAGTATTTATGGCACATTGCGGGCTCGCTGACCAATACCTTTTCATATATCACTGGCTTAGACTCAACTACAGTAAATTTTGGAAAAATGTGATAATGTTATACTTTTGTGATCAGCGATGGAGTTAACAAGTCAAACCAAATTACAAACTTGGAAAAGGGAGTCCGCTGACTTGTAGGTCGGACAATTTGCAGACTCGGACTTACATTATTAGTCTTTCCTTGCCTAAATAGACCTTGTTAGCATGCACGTGTTGTTTGCTAATTCGGACCTTGTGACAGCACTTTAGAGAATTATTATCGAATAACTTCGTGATTATATGAATATGGACAAAATAATTTTTCTACTCAAGAGAACATAATTGAGACAAAACGAGCGAAAACTCGCACAAAAACTTGTGCCCCTCCCTTCACTGAGATGTGGGTAAAAATAGTCGTGTGAGCCGAGTTCAAAATAGCTGGCAGTAACACAAAAGATTTGCCCAAAAACGTTGCATCGATTAGTTGAACTGACTGAGAAAAAAATTATTGAGTTCATATAGCAACGAAGTTTTTATTAGCGATAATGAAAATAGTAATAAGTGCGGATCCGACTGAAAATCATTTCACGAGCCTGTGAGGTATTCCTGCAGTTTTCTTTGAGCTTTAGATCGATTGATCTGACGACTGGTTCCGTTCATACTTACAGGGACGCAAGCAATAGGTTACAGTTCTCGGAGCTATTTCCCGAGAATTGCCAGTTACATCCGGGGTACCACAAGGGTCCCTACTAGGGTCGATACATCAAATGTTCTTAAGACCTCGAGAGGTGCCTGTTATGCTGATGATACTAAGATTTTCAAGAGCATCGATTCCATCACAGACTATAACGCCTTGCAATCCGACCTTAACAATCTTGTCAGTTGGTCCGAATCATCCGGGCTCATATTTAATCAGTCCAAGTGTAAATACCAGTGCATCACCAGCAAAAAATCACCTGTACAACCTACCTATACTATCAACGAAATGCCTTTGGAATCTTGCGACACAGAGAAAGACCTTGGTGTGCGGGTGTCAAGCAATCTTACCTTGGAAAAACAAGTATCTGAACAGTTTGCGAAAGCCAACAAACTCCTCAGGTCTGTGCGCCGAGTTTCTTGGTACATCCAAGCACCCAAACGCATCGTACACTGTACCTTTCTATCGTCCGGTGCCATCTCAGCTACGCAACCCAAGTATGGTCGCCACAGTCCATTGGCCTACTAAAGCGAGTTGAAAACGTGCAGCGCTGTGCAACAAAACTAATGTTGAAGCTCCCTTTCCGTTGCGATGTCACCTATAAGACCCTCCAACTAACACATCTATTGCCCATCTCATACTGGCATGAATTTTTGGATACAGTCTTTTTCTACAAAGCTGTTAATAACTTAGTTTTCATAGATAGTAAAGCTTTACCTGTAAGCAGGCAATTTACAAGATCTACTAGGTAATCAAGCAGCAGTGCTATTACTTATATTCCTAAGTGAAGTAGAACTGTTACATATCGACGTACATTTCTCGTACGCGCGTGCGGCACATGGAATGTTCTTCCCGCTGAGCTACACAAAAATCACATCTCTCTAGCCTCTTTTAAAAGTTTATTACTTGAATAGTACAAAAAGGCACTGAACCTGTATGACGTTGACGACACTAGAACCTGGAGAACAATCTGTCTTAGGTGCAACACAGCGAGGTCTCTCCTGTGCCCGCCGACGTGCTGCTTCTAGCAATTTGGACTTCCCTTTTGTTTCCTCCTAAGTTTTCTGCTTACATATTAGTAGATTTAGTTATTAAGTATTTTTTTATATAATTAATTAACGAGGGATACGCTGTAATTAGCTAGGCTGTTGTTGGTCTCCCTGCCTAATAATTTTTGTATTCTTTTCTTACAAATTGTATTCTAGTTAGGCGAAGCTAAATGAATAAATAAATAAGATTGTAGTACACAATACTTGCATTGATTCGAGATGAGATTTATTGTTTCAGCTTTTATGGTTTTAGCATTAATTGCATTATTGTGGGACAGGTCTGTGGTCTATAAAGATCAGAAAAACTTCGAAGGGAACAGGAAACCCTCTGTTTTACCAGACGACGTTTATGAAGTCCTGCTCCACCTTGTTGAGGGCAAGGTGCAACCACCAGTGAAAGAACTAACGAGAGTGATGTGCGATAATGGAGAGCCAGCAGAAGGATATCAGTCAAAGAGGACCATGGTGACAAAGCACTATATTACGAGGGGCGTCGAACGTTAAAGTCATCAGAGATAATCAAATTAGTGGTTGAGGAATTTGAAAGGACGAAAGGATCTGGTGTGGGGAAGTTGGCTTGCTCTCGGAGGGAGAATTTTTTGGAAGTAAGTCGAGCTTGAATACAAACTATTCTAAACAAGGACAAAATTCATTATTGCCGAAATGCCAAGTTTCTAAATAAGGCGAAGCTGAAACCTATTAGACCCACGGGACATTAAGACCCAAGATAGAATATGACCTTCAAATATGGGCCAAGACGGTGTAAACTGGGCGAGACAACTCCCTCTTTATCGAAGTATTCTAAAAATTCTGGTGTTGATGACCCTTCATATTTTGCTGATCAACCACCCACGAAATGTCAAAATTTGACAGCCACAATTATTGTTATCATGTCACGTGCTTCTTTAAAATTTAGTTTTTGATACTCGCAAAAAAAAGATAATTGTATATATATCAATATATCATTCTTTCTTGGATGTTCGTTCGGAAATGTAGATTTCCCACCAAGCTGCAAAAGTAAAGAAAATGTTGGTCGTGGCCCAGTTTTACCCTTTGGACAATGAGGAACGCACGGTTAGGTAAATTGCTTAATTAAAATAATTAAGCTCTTAAGCGCTTTAAAACCTTGAAATATTTACCTTAAAACTCTTCAACAAATGAAGACTGAGGCTTGATATCATGTTTCGAAGGAAATCTATCCGTTTAGAAACCAATGCTCCATTGTTTTAATAAATTGAAATCCTTCTATTTTCCTTTGGTTTAACCTCAAATAGGCTGTTAGAGTGCTTGGCACAATTACTTGTGGATTGACAACGCTAAAAGTTAATCTGGAAGGCAAGATAGTAATGTTCTTGGTTAAAATATATACCAGTATATAATATATGCATAGGTTGTGATAATTGGATGTAAAAGAATTTAAAAGTTTACAACCATGCAATTAATATTTATAGGCAAAACCAATGTTGATAAAGTAGATGTCCAGAAACTGTCACTGTAATCAGACTCCAGAGCCGTAATGTCTTTTTCATCAGAGCACTATTAACATTTCTAATGTTATGAGTAATTGTTGTAGTAAATGTAAGCTTCTAGAAATCTCCAGGGCCCGGTTGTTCAAAAGAGGGTTAAGTCAGCCAAACCTTGAGGTAAAATTTTGGTTGCCTTGTTCGAAAGAAGGTTAACACTAACCTTAGGTTAAACAGCGGGTTAATTTAACCCACCGCGCAAGCAAGTTTAAATAGCTTCCCTCCAGTTAAATAAAGAATAAAAATGGCGAACTTGTTGTTTTACAATTTATGATGGTGGCAAAGAGAAAGGAAATTCAGAACCGACACTCAGTTCGAAATCAACGATTTCACAGACAAAGAACTGCGTGCTCGTTATCGCTTTAGAAGAGCGTCCATTTTATTTATTGCAAATCTTGTTCCCGGTGATATAAATCACAGCAATCGATGAAATCACACCTTGTTGCCACTCCACCAAGTTTTAATTGCCCTTTGGTTTTATTCAAGTGAAGGTTTCCTTCAAGTTATAGGTGACACCTCCGTTGTGGATACGTGCACCGTTTCCCGTGCCATTACCGATGTGTCTCGAGCTCTTATGGCAAAACAACTCTGCTTTATCAAGTGGCCTTTGACACATGACAAATGTGAAAAAATTAAAAACGAATTTACGTTCGCGGAGGATTTCCTGGCGTTGTTGGACGTGTGGACGGAACTCACATGAGATTACAAGCACCCACACAGGATGAAAGCAACTATGTCAACAGAAAAGGTTCTCATTTCATCAATGTACAAGGTGTTTGCAACCATGAAGGTGAGTAGACTTTTTGCTATTGCAAAACTTCCTGAAGAAAATAAAAATGTAAACATTTAAGACAAAATTCATACACGAACCAAAACATTTAAAGTGGACCGAGCTCTAAGCTCAACAAAAATATTGTTTGATTTGAAGGCATGTTTACCAATGTTGTTACCTGCTGGCCAGGAAGAAGTCATGAGAGCCACATATTCAGGACCAGTAACATTTGCACCTATTTGCAAAACAACCATCGCTCCCTTGATAATGGCGCTCTTCTCGGTGACAGTGGGTACACTTGCAGTCCATTCCTAATGACACCTTTCGCAACAACAACAACTCCATCCTAAGAAGCCTAAGATAGTGCACACACAAAAATGTGAGTGGTGATCGAGCAAACGTTCGGCCGATGGAAAAGGCGACTTCATGCATTGCATGCAGAAATTAAAATGACACCTGAAAAGGTTTGCATGATTGTGGGTGCTTATTTATTATGACTGTTCCTAATTATTTACGCTACTAATTTAATAATTCCCTTTCGAAAGGTCAACCCATGCAGAGCAGCAGTGATAGAACGCAGCGACGGTAGTTTTCAGTTATCAGTTAACACCCACAACCACACCCACAAACACACCCACCAACCACCAACCAGCAGACCCTGGAGCAGCAGTATGTGCCGCCATAACAGCAACAGTTAAGACCATCATCGAGGAAGTTCTGCTGGACCAAATGACTGCTGGACCAAATGACTACTGGACCAAATGACCGATGGACCCTGACCGATAGACCCTGCTCAAGTCTACCCAGACCAGAGTATATTGCCCGTGCTGCCAACAGAAAGCGCCAGCAGCTACGACCGAAAGACCCGCTGAACCTCTACTTCGAGCTGGAGGAAAGCTACCACTGCATGAAATGTCGAATATAAGGAGGTGTAATGAAGTATTATACATTGTGCATACAGAACGATCTACTGATGTATAATGATTTTGTTGTACAATGATTGTATACGGTTCAGTATACTTCTCTTCCTAATTCATGTGTGTACTGAAAATTATATTCTCCTTACACAAAGTGTATGATTAATTATACAAGTAATTTAACATACTTAGAAAGGAGCTCTTAACTGGACATATTTGGTATGATACAATATCTTCTAGCCCACAAAAGTTACTTAGGGCAATATATTTGGCAAATTGCATTGTATGAAATGTCGAATATGAGGTGGTACATTGAGGCAGTATACACTAAGTAAACGGAACGATATACTGATTTAATGGTTTATATGGTTATGGATATACTTGACATACATGCCCTTATCCTTGTGTGTAATAAAAGTTATCCTTAACAGTACACAACGCGTAAGGTTTCTTGTGCAAGTAAGTTCACAGATTTAGAAAGAAGCTCTTCACAGGATATATTTGGTATAATATAGGATCTTAAAACCCATAGATATTACTTTGGGCTGTATATGTTGCAAAATGGTCACAATCTCCGCCATTGTCCGTTTTTTTCTTCTGTAAATGTGTTGGTTACACGTTGCAGTACAAATGAAAGAGAACATCTTGTGCAAATTATAACTGTTTGGTCACTTGGCTCAGTCTGAACACTTCGTTTACTTCAGCCATTTGGGTTGTCTTAGTTGGTGCCTTTATTGATGGGGTCATTGATTTATTTAGACCATTCAGGTACTTTTTATTGGTTGGGTTATTTGTGCTATTCATGCTGGTTGGATTATTTGAGCCAAATAAGTCATTTGTTACCTTTGGATTACTAGACACTCATTTGCATTACTTGATTCCTTTGTGCCTGCTTGATCATTTGTGCCAAATGGCTCCTTTATGTTGGTTTGGTCATTCTTTCCAGTTTATCTCTTAAGCAGAAGTATCATTTACGTCTGCCAGAGTTTGAGAAATTTTAGAATAATGGCAACTTATTACATTTTGATCAATCCGCACAAGTAAATGTTTTTTCAAAAGCTGCTATCCTCACAAATCCGCAATAAAACTTCACTTTTGAAAACTTTTGATAAAAGTATAGATCTCTTATTATTTGTTTCGATAGGCGGCTTTATAGGCTCTTTCATACTTTTCTTAATGCATCAAAAATCTAAGTTTTTATTATATGAAAATACATTAATGTGGACCCAGGCATCTTATAATTTACTGATAATGTAAGAGTAAGTTACAGGTTTGAGAACATGCTTAACTCTGCCAATTCCTAATTCAAAGCAAACTTAAACAGATGTAATTTTTTTAATCTTCTTTTAGGCAAGGTTTGCTCCAAGTTCAATAAAGATGTCCCCACACCAGGCCAAATTGTCCACAAAATCAATATGAAATGTGTTGAGGCAAGGCAGCCACCGAGAACCAGACAAGAATAACAGCTGTGATTTGAGTAAAAAGACACAGTTGATATGATTTCATTGACTTGCTATATTTAGGTTCCCACACAATTAGACCATGTAGTTGTTGAAGTGATTTTCAGTTCAGGACAATCCAAGTTTCCTGCAGTAATAACTACTGTTACAGAGTGACATGCCTTACGTTGCCAACCAACAAACCTTATTTAAAGCACATCAAATTTTGCTTCATGGTCAGCGATCCTCTAATTGGATTCAAACATGAGAACCATTGTATTTGGAAGTGTATTATGAAACAAATTTGTGCTCCCTTATTGATTAACTTAAAGCAAGTTTGTTAGGTGGCCACTGTAAGATGCATCACCCTTTAAGATTATGAGATAGAATTTTATGAGATTTTAGGCTTGTATTTAATTATTATACCTTTTATATATATTTTACAATTCTTCGATGTTTTGTAAGAGACACAAACCTAACATTTTTCTTCAGAGTTGCTAGTTTTGTTGATAGTTGGTTAAGTGTGCAATATCCATTGAGGACAGGATATAGAATTCACGTGGAGAGTACTTATAGTATATTTTTTTGATCGTCTAATGTATTAAATATGTGCAAAGAATGCACAACTGTGGTTCCTGTTTCCATGTTCTGAAGGCTCCTGATATCTTAAACACTTTAGGGAAAAATTGTTAGAATAGTTGGAGTTCGAGGTAACCACAAATAAGTTACTTTTGAAAATAGTAAGAGGTTGTAGGTATCAGTGACTGAGCTCTGTTTGAAAGAAAACCTTAAACACAGAAATAAGAGGTAGCCTCTCTCAATATCTTTTGCCTTTTTGAGCGATGAGATTGACTACTGGTACATTTTGACCTCTGGACTGAGCATTATATTTCATTATTATTATTATTATTATTGTATTATATTTCACCTCTACAGTATCAAGAGTCCAATCTCTGTTATATAATTGCAACTGGGAAAATTGACGTGTAAATTTTGGAACATAAACAATGCTGTCTTCTTTATGCAGGAAACTGTATATTTGTGTTAGTAAGTCAACTTCATCATCAGCCATGTAAACATTCTTGTAAGGAGGGAGAGCTTCAGTCAAATGTTTATCCACAAATGACAAGTGAAAAAGATTAGGTCCAGTGTAACCTTTCAAAATAAGGCTTTCTCTATAGTTAGCTGAGGAAACACGTTTCTCTTTGGCTAACCCCAAAGATCCTTTGGAAGTAGCTGGTAGCATGTCTTCAAACCCATTGAATTCTCCTGGCCAGAAAATGCTACCCAGTAGATGCCGTTCAAGAAACTTCCACATTAATTGCACCTCTATCTGATGATTGTTTACACGTAGTGATCCTAGAATTCCATTGTAATGCTTAAACGAGAAGCACCAGAAGCTATACACACGGCCAAAATCAAGATCACATTCACATAAATGACAATGGAGATGCATACTCGGTGAATACCTGAGAAAACATATAAATTCTCCAGAGCTTGAAAACACTTGACAGACAGTTCATCAGCAAGTTTGACCTGTGATATTGGTATTATAGTAGAACAAATATTCTGGAGGCTTTCACAAACAACTTCCAACACTGCAAATGTCTGTCTGGGAGGATGTCTCTTAGAGCAAACATACCAGAGCCCAGTTTTTGAACTGGTCAATAGTAAAACTTTTGAAGCTTGATGTTATTTTGGATGGAATTCGACAAATACTGTTGGAAACGTATTGTTGTCAAGTCGCGTGACTATAGGGCGTGGCAAACTTGACACCATTGTATTGTACATGTGATTGAACCAGTAAGAGTCAACAATGACCGGAAATTCCTGTGTAACCAAAAACTAAGACTAGAGCTGATATAAGAATGTACAATCGCGTAAATTGACGAGTTAGAGAGTTGTACTCAATGTGATCGGGTAGTGAGAAAATAAATAACTTTAAAACATATTGTGACTTTTGGAGAGAACTGGAGGAAAGGGGGACATTCTCCAAATGTGGCACCTCCGACGGGACCGCTATCAACTTTGGCTGTGAGTATAATTTAGTCCTGAATTTTCTTTAAAGCTACGCAACCGACGGCAATGGAAAACGCGAAGGGAAAACTGCAAACGAAGCTTACACAACTGGGAATCCATGCCAAGCGAACACAACAAGTGCTCGATTCAGGATCTGTAGAGGCTATTGAGAGACACACGGAAGCGTTGCGGTCTACAATATCCGAGGCGGATGAACTGAAGCGCGCTTTGGAAGCGTTAAAAATCGAAGCAGAAGAAGATCTTGGTGACATAGCCACGTGGAATGCCGAGATTGACCATCAACTAATGAAAGCTGACGAAGAGGTCGGGAAGCTTCGCAAATGGCTCGAAGAAAGAAGACGCCAGGAAGAGACAAACGCGCGCGAGGAACAACTCAAGTTCGAGTTGAAGCTGCAAGAACAAAAGATGAAACTCCAAAAACGACCTTGCTACGCAAGAGAGCCACGAGGGGGGCGGGTCACCCAAACAAACAACGCAAGCGAAGCTACCAAAGATTGAGATAAAAATGTTCGAAGGTTCTTACTTGGATTGGCCGAGGTTCTGGGGCCACTTTACAGAAACGATAGATAAAGCAGAAGTGGCACCCATCAACAAATTTACCTATTTGTGTGGGCTACTGGGACCGAAAGTAAAAACCTCTGTGGAAGCCTTGCCGTTTACATCTGAGAGCTACAATAGAGCTAAGTCGATACTATTAAGCAACTATGGAAAGGAATCCGAAATAACGAAGGCGTACATAAAAGAAATAATGGCCCTCCCCGTCATCACAAGCGCCAACCCTAGGAGGATAAGTGAGTTTAGTGAGACATTGACGTACTGTGTACAAGCGTTAGAAACGATGAATAAACTGAGTGAGGTTAACGGAAACGTGCCCATCACACTGGATAAACTTCCAGCGATTCGGGGAGACCTAGTACGAATGGATCCAGAGTGGGAGAAGTGGAATTTCTCCCAGTTGTCAGAGGCAGTGAGACTGTGGACGAAAAGAAACCCAGTTGAAGAACAAGAGACGTCAGAGCAATTTAATTCGAAACGTGACCGCTCGAATAAGCTCTTCCAAGCACGAGGTGGCGAGGGTAAGCCAAACAAGTGCGTTTATTGCAGTGATGCGACGCATAGATCGTCTGAATGCCAGAAAATCTCAACCGTGGACCAACGGAAGCAATTTCTTGCAAAAAAGAAGCTGTGTTTTAATTGCGCAACACCAAATCACCGCGCCACAGAGTGTTTCAGCAAGAAAACATGTTTACATTGCCACAAACGTCATCACTCCTCGATATGTGATCGTGAACAAATAGACAGCGGGAGGGAGACGTTGATGACAGCCAGTGAGAACAATGAAGGAATCATGCCAGTATTAACAGTAAAGGTCGATGGTATTACCTGTCGCGCGTTGATAGATACAGGAGCGGGGAGTTCATATGCATCTGCAAAGCTGTTGGATCTTCTAAAGAAAAAGCCAAGTGAAACGAAAACAAGACGTGTGGATATGCTAATCAGCTCGAAAGTAACCAAACTAGAAGTGTACGACGCCGTCGTGGAATCCTTAGACGGAAATTATCAGATGCCTGTGAAGCTAACGAAGGTCAACAAAGCAGAGCTATTATCGATTGAAAATCCAAAGTACGGAACACTGGTACACAAGTACCCACATTTAAAGGGAGTCAAAATCATAGACCTTGACACAAAGGACCAACTTCCTATACACGTCGTACTAGGAAGCGGGGAATATGCGCGCGTAAAAACAGAGACAAAGCCGCAAATTGGACAGGATGGAGAGCCAGTGGCAGAGAAAACTAAACTGGGATGGTTTATTATGAGCCCGGGATCAGAATTTGACCACAACACGATGCTGCTGACCCAAACATCACAGAGTGACTATGAGGACTTATGCAGGCTTGACATACTGGGGCTTGCAGACACACCGGAGCATGACCAGAGCTTTGTGCACGCAGAATTCAAGGAACAAGTTCAACGCTCACCGGAAGGATGGTATGAAACTGGACTACCATGGCGAGGAAATCATCCAGAACTACCAACAAACAAACAAGGAAGCTTACGACGCCTGTCAAGTTTGACCAGGAAACTGCAGCGCAGTAATCTGACCGGGGAATACGATGGCATAATAAGAGAGCAACTCCAGAACAACGTAGTTGAAGTCGCACCAGTAGAAGTTGTGGGGAAGGAATTTTACATTCCACACAAAGCAGTGATTAGAGAAACGGCTGAAACAACCAAAATGCGCATAGTTTATGATGCTTCAGCAAGAGCAACGCCAGAGTCACCGTCGCTGAACGAGTGCCTTTATCCTGGCCCTCCATTGCAAAACAAGCTTTGGGACATACTAGTGAGACAGAGAGCATACCCCATAGCTGTAACCGCAGACATCCAGAAGGCCTTCTTACAAATACGCATCCGGGAGTGTGAACGTGATGCATTAAGATTTTATCGGAGGAAAAGTGAACACGGAAAGCTAGAGACACTACGTTTCACACGTGCGCTGTTCGGTCTAGCCCCATCACCCTTTCTGCTCGGTGGTGTAATAGAAGCCCACTTGGATGCATGGGAAGAACGGGAACCAGAGATAGTTGCAGAGCTTTGATGCAGTTTATATGTTGATGATTTACTAACAGGTGGACGAAATACAAGCCAGGCCCAGCAGCGCAAAGATAAAGCCATTCAAATATTCAGCGACGCAACGTTCCAACTCCACAAGTGGCATTCCAATGTCAAACAGCTAGAGGAAGATACAAACCTGACCGTCAGTCCTGAAGAACAGTCATTTGCTAAACAACAACTAAATGTGAAACCCAGTGAATCAAAGATGTTGGGACTCAAGTGGGACAAAGAGCAAGACACTTTGGTGGTAGTAATACCCGAAGAAGAAACCCAGCCAACCAAGCAAGGCATTCTGGGAAAGATGGCCAAGATTTATGATCCCTTAGGCCTGATTGCACCGTTAACTCTCACCGCTAAGCAGATTTATCGCGAGTTGTGTGAGGCCAAAGTACAATGGGAGACGAAGATCAATGGAGAGCTCCTACACCGTTGGAAAGAATGGGAGCAACAATTACCTCGTGAACAGCAAGTACCGCGATCGATAGCAAGTTATCAAGAAGCATTACAAGAAGTGGAACTACACTCTTTTGGGGACGCGTCAGAACGAGGAGTAGGAGCGGCAGTTTATGCAGTTGTACATCAACCATCAAGCAACACTCAACGATTAGTGGTCGCCAAGAGTCGACTTGCCAAACAGGGACTGACTATTCCGCCCCTAGAGTTGATTGCAGCACACATGGCTACCAATCTATTAGTAAACGTACGCAACGCCCTAGACAACGTTCCCTCCCCAAAGATGTTCGGATGGTTAGACAGCACCGTCGCACTTCATTGGATCAAGGGAAATGGCCAGTATAAACAGTTTGTCGCGAATCGAGTTGCCAAGATACAACTACACAATGAGGTTGAGTGGAGGTACGTGCCCACTGATGAAAACCCAGCAGACCTAGCGAGCAGAGGCGCCCCAGTACACTCAGCACTTTGGCAACAGGGACCGGAGTGGCTTCAAGACAACTCCAAGTGGCCAATCAACCCAGTTACTCGATCCTCACCAGCATCAGAAGTTGAGGCCAAAGTCATTAGGGAAGTGCTCAACCTAGCACAAACCAAATCAGAACCAGACGAATTCGATGAACTCCTGGAACGCACTAGTTTGCGACGGACCTTGAGAGTCGGCGCGTGGCTAAAGAGATTCATTCATAACTGCAAACATAAAGATAAGAAACTCAGGCCTCTACTAACTGAAGAAATAGAAGATGTACGTGGATGGTGGATTAAGCGAGTCCAATGGCGAGACAGAGAAACCACGGGTTACCCTCAGATTAGCGGTCAACTTAACCTGAAACCCAACGTAGAGGGAGTGATGACATGCCACGGCCGGATACAGGGGCAAACTCCGATATACCTACCCAACAGTGAAAAGTTTACAGAAAAACTGGTCCAACAAGTTCATTGCGAGACACTGCATGGGGGTGTCGCGCTGACAATGGCAGCAGTAAGAGAGAGGTACTGGGTACCAAAACTTCGAAGTTTGGTCAAGTCGGTCCGAAGCAAGTGCTATGGTTGTAAGAGATTCAATGCAACTCCAGCAAGAAACCCAATTCCTGGTCGGTTACCGGAAGATCGGACCACAGTCGGCGCAGCATTTGAAATCATCGGCACAGATTTCGCTGGACCAGTGAAGTACAAACAGGGAAAGAAAAGTCAAGGAAACTCCTATCTGGCTATCTTCACTCGCAGCCTTTCAAGGGCTATACACCTAGAGTTAATGGCCAGCCTGGAGACACACAACTTCATTACTTGTCTCAGGCATTTCATCGCTCGTCGCGGACGACCAGGGGTCATCTACTCAGATAATGGAGGTACCTTCATCAAAGCCGAGAAATGGCTACGGCAGTTACTGAAAGATGAGCGTCTCCAGGGTCTTCTTGAACAACACGAAATTACCTGGAAATTCAACTTGAGCTGCGCCCCTTGGTGGGGGGGGTCAGTTCGAGAGATTAATTGGAGTCATGAAATCCTCCCTGTACAAAACTATTGGTGGAGCTACTCTAACCTGGCCTGAGCTAAGTGAGGTGCTACTCGATGTTGAAACGCAGATTAATCGCCGCCCATTGAGCTATGCAGAAGATGACGTCGAGTTACCAATCTTAACGCCTTCAACCTTCTTGTACCAGCGAACAAACCAGTTACCAGAAGAGGAAACCTGGAGGATAACAGACCAAGACATCAGGAGACGTGCAAAGTATTTGCGAACCTGTAAGGACAAAATGTGGAGTCAATGGCAAAGAGAATACCTTACAGCACTAAGAGAAAGACACAACCTGACGCACACAGTGAGCAAGTTCCAACCTAAGAAAGGAGCCGTCGTCATAGTGAAAACTGACAGCAAGAATCGTGGAACATGGCCGCTGGCCATAGTGAATGAAGTTTACCCTGGCAATGACGGCGTCATACACACAGTCCAACTTAAAACTGCCAAAAGCATGCTGGAACGACCAGTACAACATTTGTACCCATTGGAACTTGAGTGTGACGTCAGCACTCAAGTGGCAGATCCACGCTTAAACCCACAGGCTCAGGATTTCCGCCCTAGAAGAGACGCAGCAGCAGCAAGGTTGCAAATGAAACAAGTTGCAGATGTTGAACAATGTGAACTATGAACAGTAAATCAAACAAGTTGCGGATGATTAACAATGTGAGATGCGAACAGTAATTAGTGCTTCGTGAAAACTGATCCATGAGAAGTGGACAAATAATTATTTTGTTTTGAGAACATCAGTATAAGGCCTGAACTGTGAACACTGAAATCGTTTATAGGAAGTAACGTTGATCGAGGAAAGTTTTATACTGATTATTGTTTTGTTACCGCTCGCATGATTCAAATAGGTTTAAATATTATGACATATGCTTCAATAGCGAACCATATGAGGGGAGAGTGTCGGAAACATATTGTTGTCAAGTCGCGTGACTATAGGGCGTGGCGAACTTGACACCATTGTATTGTACATGTGATTGAACCAGTAAGAGTCAACAATGACCGGAAATTCCTGTGTAACCAAAAACTAAGACTAGAGCTGATATAAGAATGTACAATTGACGAGTTAGAGAGTTGTACTCAATGTGATCGGGTAGTGAGAAAATAAATAACTTTAAAACATATTGTGACTTTTGGAGAGAACTGGAGGAAAGGGGGACATTCTCCAAAATACCAGATGGTGCCCTCAACTTGTTTATCCTTTTCTGAAGATCCTTGAGTTCCTCATCACCAAGCAAGTATTTTTCCTTACAAATTTAAGCATTTTTTAAGTAGTCCCCAACATCAAATTGTGCATGAGGTCACTGACAGGAAATGAGATGAAATTAAAAGAAGGATGGTAAATTAAGGAAGAAAAGCGTACTCCACATTTGCTTCCTTTTTCCTAGGGAATTTCTTTTTACACTTGTTACAACCCATTGTAGCACTGAAACTCAAAAAGCCACATAGCTTGCGAGATGCTGGGATGTCACAAGTCACACAAAGTACATCAAGATGACAAAACCTTGGTCTAGTGTTGGGACAATCTAGCCAAATACCATCCCTGAAGTCTAATAATTCATCAGTAAGAGGGCCCAAAGAGGAATTGACATCTTGCACAAGCTCCTGAGGGCCAGAAATGATACCTCCAACAGCTATCTTTTCTTCTTTGTTTTTCTCATCAGGAGGCAAGTTTAGAAAACTGAGATAAAGAACCCCTACGCTGTAAACAGAATCTTCATATGGCTGAAACCAGTCGAGGTTCAGCATACATCCAAAAGTATCACGAACATTGAAAAATGGGTGTCCCTCTGCATTCTCGAAGTTTTTCCAGATTCATCCATCATAAATATCCCTAAGAGATCAGGATTGCAAGGTGACTTTTTGTACTCTTCACACTTCTCTGCAAAGCTGTGTCAATTAAAAAATTCTTGAAGTGTCTTCTTCACATAGCAGAACACCCTCTTTGCTTTCAAGATAAGACCCCCATTTTTTGACCACACAGTCTTTAAGAGAGAAGCCTCACAGGTTTTCTTTCGAGTTCTCCTTCTGTGATTTGGGAAGTCACCAAATTTACAATGTTCTCCTTTCTTCCTTCCATTGGTAAGGATACTTCAATGGTATATTTAATCAAACTGCCATGACTTGTAACTTTGTCTGAAACTAAATCATCCTTGTAAAACTATACAAAGGTCATTTTTTTTGTCATAGATATACGAAAGAAGAAAGAGTCATCTCAAGGATGAAAAGGAGACCTGTGCTTATCTTAAATTAACCAAGGAGCTCATGTTGACAGACGAAGATGCCAACAGTAGTGAAAAGGAAGGGGGCTGGGTTTCAAGGCCCCCCAGATACTAAAGTCAAGTGCTGAATAACTTCTTTAAAAAGAACAAGAGAGATAGGAAATCGAAACACCTGGTTAGTGAAAGCTAACGATCAAAATAACACTGGCAGTTTAGAACATGCAGCTACACAACAATTCCTTGAAAACAGGGAAAAAACATTTTCATACAAAAAGTGATATAATTGCTTTATTTCTGCAGGCTTGATAAGAAAAGCCATAGGGCAGAAAGCTCTGTCAACAAGAGTCAGCAGCGAACCAATTCAAAAGTAGGGAAGGAGACGGATAAGGAGCCACCAGTTGGTACGCCCAAATGGGCTCTCAACGAAGGGTGAAAGGGCAGGCTAGAACAAAGAGAAGAGGAGGAGGCGCAGAAGTATAATTAATTTTTAGTGCATTTAACTATTGAAAAAGGTAAAAACAACAAAAATATCTTGAAAAGGAACCTATTTTATGTATATCTTTCTTTAAAAACAATCAAAACCTAGGGGAGGATATGTTAACCATTCAAACTAAAAACGTTTTCAATTAAAATGTTAATGTTTCAACAAATTAACCAGTTTTCTGTATCGTCGACAGAGACAACGATTCTGGACAAGATGAACAGGAAGACTCAGGGGACACGCAAGAAAACGGACATGAGGAAGGCAGCTCAGGAGAAGAGATGGAGTAGCTTGCAGCAAATCGTTTGAGAATTGCGTTCAAGTTCTGTTCCTTTTGTTTTTTTGTAAATCTTATCATTATTTGAAAGAGTTGGGAGATTAAGCTCGGTATAATGTAAAGACTAGACTTTTCTATTATCTACTAGACTTTTTTATTATCATAGATCTATTATCCCCCTATTTCTTTATCATTGCTCTAGAAACGCTTGCTATATACATTAGAGGCAGTGATTAAGAGATTAAGGGCATCAATATTCGGAATGAACATGAGATTAAATTAACTGCATTTGCCGACGATATGACTACTTTTCTGAAAGACGACTAGTCTGCTGAAAAACTCCTACACGTACTAACTGACTTCGGCCGATGCTCAGGTCTGAAGCTTAATGAAAGCAAGTTGGAAGCTTGTTACCTGGGTACTTCCTCGCCAGCTGATTTTCATTTGAACGTGGAAAAGATGCAGCTAAATTGAACTTTGAATCAATTTTGAATTCTTTGAAAAAGAAACTCAATTTATGGAAATGGAGGAATTTAACACTTTTAGGCAGGGTTCAAATTGTCAAAACTTTTGCAATTTCGAAGTTTCTTTATCGTGCATCACAACTACCTCTTTCATCTGAAATCATCAAGAGTGCAAATAAAATCAATTATGATTTTATATGGAAAGGCAAGGACAAAGTTAAACGACGGGCATTAATAAATAATATTGAGAATGGAGGTCTTAAAATGATACACTTGGAATCTATCATTCAATCGCAAAAGATGTCTTTTTTCAAACGCTACCTAGACCCCAAATATGTTGCTGACTGGAAAATTGTCGTCGACTCGCTTTTAACGCCGGTTGGGGGCCCATATCTTTTAAAGTGCAATTTTCGCCTCTGCAATCTTCCTGTTAAAGTTAGCCCTTTTTACGAAGATTACTTAACATTATGGTCTAAATTCAATACAACTAATCTGAATCAAGTCGAGGACATCTTGAATGAAATAATTTGGAACAACAAGAACAACTTGATTCACAAAAAATCGTGTTTTTACTCCGATCTTGTTGAGGCTGGATTGCATAAAATTTGTGACATGGTGAAGTCAAATAGGCATTTTTATACGTTGTCTGACTTACAGTCCAAGAATATCCAACCCAGGATCTTCCTCTCCTGGCATGGGTTAATAGACGCTATTCCTGTCAATTGGAAGAAAGAGCTAAAATCTAAGGCGATACCACACACTCCCCCTTTCGACCCTCAGTATTATAACTTGGTTTTAAATTCTGTTAAAGTGCCTTTATCAGAAATGGACACCAAAACGTTTTATGAAGCGCATATGTCTTATTTGTGTGAAACCCCCACAGCACAGTTGAGATATAACGAAATGTTTCACGATTCTGAGCTCGTGTGGAATGAGATTTACAGTTTGCCTTTCCAGGTCGCGTTAGATACATATACGATAGATTTTCAGTACAAAATCTTAAATAGAATATTATTTACTACCTCTAACCTATTTAAGCTTAAACTGGTTGAGTCACCTTTATGTTCATTCTGTGTTAAGAACGAGGAAACCCTTGAACATCTTTTTGTTTTTTGTGAACAATCTAGAGCTTTCTGGAAAGAAATCTCTAGTTGGTTACATGAATGCGGTATTGAAACGCTTCCTGATCTAACAGATCAAATTAATATTATGTTTGGCTTAGTTGATGTTGATAATCACTTTATGCTTTTAAATCACATCATGTTAATAGCGTAGCAGACCATCTTTCTCTGCAGACAGAAATCTATTACCCCAAGCTTTATTATC